>NW_025937210.1:65565-267624 GCF_000764305.2 Hyalella azteca | reverse complement strand
CTGCATCCTACAGACCCTCATCACCCACACCCAGTGACTGCATCCTACAGACCCTCATCACCCAGTTCCTGCATCCTACAGACCCTCATCACCCACACCCAGTGACTGCATCCTACAGACCCTCATCACCCACACCCAGTGACTGCATCCTACAGACCCTCATCACCCAGTGTCTGCATCCTACAGACCCTCATCACCCAGTGCCTGCATCCTACAGACCCTCATCACCCAGCATCTGGCATCCTACAGACCCTCATCACCTGGTGACGATGATGGCCAGAACCCAGACGATGCAGCAGGTGGCGGCAGCGCGGCGTCGGGTGCAGGCTCGGGCAGCTGATAGCGGCCTACAGATGGCGTGGTGGCGCTCCAGGGCGATGGCGAAGATGGTGAGCACGGATGCGTGTTGCATCAACGACTCTATGAACGGCACGGCCTTGCCTGGCTCCACACGTACAAGATGAAAGATAAATTTTATGTGGTAAATGTGCTAGACGAATGTTCGATGTTGATAAACATTGATACATTTGAAATATTGATGTTATCAAACATTCTGATAAACAAATGTTCAGTGTTGTAATGAACGGGACAAATGTTATGTTGCAACGTACGGGACAAATGTTCTGTGTTGCAATTTAAGGACAAATGTTCTATGACAAATGCATGAGTTCACATTGTGTCCTCCGTATAATGGCATTCTATAGAAAAGTAAGTATAATTAAGTTACGAAATTACGGATATTTACCAGTAAAAATGCATCTCAATAATGTATAGTCTTAATCCGAGGCTAATACAGAGTAAACCGAAAAACATGTTTAATAAAGTTCTCAAACATGCAAAAATGTGAAGTTCGAGAGTGTTATGGACAACAATAAAGAATATTTTTATTGAAAACTATCAATTAATGCAAATTTATGAATTTTAGGTTACATGCGAGTGTACAAAAACTCAAACTTACATTCAAAATACGTTTCACTTTTCAATACGAAGAAATACGTTTCACTTTTCAATAATTAGTTCATACATTAAGATGATAAAATAAACATAATTGTAATCGGCTCCAACTTCCATCTATGGTAACTGATAGACAGTACGTACATTTAAAACAAAAAATATCTTCCGACAGCAATACCACGTCATGCGGGAGTTTATATTTCATGAAAAAGAAAGAAATTTTATTCCTTATAAGCCCTTTATACAGCGTCGAAAAGAATCAGTTCGCCATAACTACACACTAAACACACATCGCACATCTATTTTCAACAACTCCAGAAATGTTTGGTTCCACGTGAACATCACAGAGCTACGGTATTTAGCAAATCATCCAGCCATTTATAACGTTAACAATCGAGTAGAAAGGCCCAGGAAACTCGCGATGGGGAATTACATTCGTTCAGAGCAGGAAAAAATTTAAAGTTAGTTTCGCTGCGCGAAGGAAAGATCGCGCCAGCCTCATGGTTCTATTCGTAATTAATCAAATTGCACGGTTAGCTTCACCGAGTGATTGAAATTAGCGGAGTGAATGTTTGCGAGTAGCTAAGCAAATTTGCCAGGTAAAAATGAATTTAATGAGTCAATCGTTTTAAGTAAATAACATGCGTTTAAAAATTATATTTTAAAGACAACACTTCTAAAGAGGCCAGTGTATCGAGTGTTACACATGTAGAAATAATTTATTTTATTTTTATCTTTGAAGAAATAATTTTTTTTATTGTATAGGAAATTATTTTTTTCAATATTAAAAGAAATTAATTTTTTTAACTTATTTATTTTGTCAATTGATTCAAGCATTGTCTTCGACTTTGCGCGAAAGTGCAAAATTTCAGATCGTTTGGACAGGTATAGAAGTGTGTTGAATAACGATTATAAGATTAGTAGCAGACAAACAACAAGAAGTGTTGCAATAAAACAGTGATGCCCTTTCTACTCAAAGCTGCCAAGTCATTGTGGAGGTTCACTAAATTCGAATAATATAACATAAATGAGAAAACACATGTTTCATCTTCATGACAGAGAAAATCCTTAAACCTCAAACCCTTAATAAAAACCCTTAATAGTGAACTCAAACTACTTAAGAAGTAACATGAATACTGGCATATACAGCCATGAATACTGGTCAAACGAGCTGTCCATACAGACGTCCTCTATGTAGAAGTGTTCGAATCGACGCGCATGTATTCACTTGAATATAATTTTTTGAAACTCATCAACTTATGTCTAACGAGCCCGATACAGTCCGAGACAAATAAAGTTGGAACGAAAATCCTGTACCTACATCACAAACAACGTATGCACGGAATCCTGTCATAATATAGAAGTTGGTTGTGCATTCTTACTTGCTGTCAGTCAATGAATGTATGAAGTTAATTCACAATAAAGTAAACTTTGATTCAATTAGTTGGACAATTGAATAATACTTTAAACCCTCAATACCTACGAGAATTTTTATCTTATATTTTTTAAATTATCTTTCATTTGAAAATGTCAAATAGAAATAAACGTTTAGCGGGAAACTTTTTAGCGCGTTCGCTTCAAAATCTTGATAAACTTTACTCCATATGATTTTCTAGAATATCATTAATTTTTCAAGTAAGAAGTGAAGTTTCTACAATCTGTCTTTCCTGAGTATTTGTGTAGATAACATCGTCATTTATATCAATAACATATATCATGGCAGATAACAGGGACTAAGATCAGGGCAGGCACGACATCGAATAAAGGATACTCCAAAATTTCCCTTAGAACGAAAATAATACGCTATACGCTGATTCTCAAGTGGAAACATATAACAATACAACGTTGAACATCAATGGCAAAATCAAAGTTTTAAATGAACAAACTATATTCAGAACCCAACACTCGATCCAAAACGAACAAAAACAACGAAAACAAATCTCTAAGACACATTTAAACCTAAATACACAGATGCGAATGCGACCACAAGTGAAGAAGAGCACACTAAATTCTCGATGGCATTAAACTCACAGAGCGACGATGGCAGAACCCAAAACAAGGGTGGAGACTGCAGTTCTGCTACAGACGTCGGTAAACAAATTGCCAGAACCAGCAGGTCTGCCAGCGCTAAGTTCGTGATGAAAGCACCAGTGGAAGATCGTGACAGTTCTTTGTCTCGACACACGACGGCCAGCACGAGCACGTTACCAGTCAAGCCCACGATGAAGAGGATACAGAAGCAGGTGGTGAAGACACATCGTGTCGTGGCAGGGTAAAGCTCAGCGGTGAGCTGCTCTAATAACTCTGCAGCTTCCTTAGAAGCGTTCACAAGGTAACTTGGAGTCTGTCTCCATGTCAGTGACTCGTTAGTAAATTCTAAGCTCGACATCACGTCTGTAGATGAAAAAATCTCAGTTAAGACTCATGCGTTAGCACCAAGCCGATAAATGTCTTATCGGATATAATTTTGTAAGCGCCTTTGTGTCGCAAGCTCATAAATTTGCAGGAATAGATATGAGCGACTAGAAATAACATATAGAGTCGGACCGTAACGCAAAAATTTCATGTTCTCAAAAGTTTATCAATAAATATAAAATAAGCTTTCCTCTCGAATTGTTCGTTTCAAGCTTAATTTATTAATGAGGAGTTTTTGTGCAAAAAATGTGAGATGTTTCTTCAGCATAATATTACTGCTTTTGAATGTTCCTACAACGATCCCACTTATAGCGATATTATTAACATCTCGAACAATGAAGAATTAGTTCAGGTTCTGGCATCCATTAATTAAAATTGGCATTAAACATGATTTCTCTATCATGCCTCAATTTACCGTCCTCGAGAATACCTTGCAGTCCGTCATTCATGTGCTTCGAGTTTTGCTTCTTTGAGCTACAAACATGTGTAAACGCTTCTTAAAAGCAATCTAATTCATTTAATCTGCATATGTTTGAATTCGTGCTCTCACTCACGCATTAGTTTTTTCATTAGCTCTCTCATTCCGCCGAAAAACTAGTTGTATAAAATCAAATGTAAAAGCTTTGACCTAATTTTATGCGATTCAGCATTCTAATATTTTTATCAAGAGCAGACGAGCGCGCATCAAGGATATTATCTCGCCAAATGGAATACTAATTCCGAAAAAAATTATGCATTACGATTAAATGATTTTTATGCACTATTTTGCGTCTTAGTTTTCAAGCTGTAAAAAATAGTTGAGAGATAAAAAAAATAATGATTATATTTGTGCAATTTATGTACTTGCATTTGTATATATTTCATGTCAGACTAGTAACCCTCTACAGAATTAGTAATATTAATAATCGCTCACTGATACTCAAATATATATTCTCATTTGTTAAATACTATTACAGTCCAACATAGCCTGGATCTTGTTCAATATGCTACTCAATGTTAGCGCTAAATTCAAAAATGTTACACTTGCTCTTGCACCATATAAGGTAGCATCCACTGCATGGTGCCTAATTGTAGCGATTAGCAAAATAATAAAACTATTTATAACCACATAATTATACAATTTTTCCAAACTATTTCATTTTACATATAATGCAGAAACATAAGATAATATCATCAACAAATTATGATTAAGTAGCGATAAGCAAACTATTTTCACACACATAACCCAATAATTTTTACAAACAGTTTCACGTTACATAGTACAGGAAGATGGAATAACATCCCCTATACATGGTAAGTAAATAAAGCTCAGCGAAATATTTCTGTACACATGTCGGTTCAGCGCACACTTATAGAGCAAGTGTGCACGCTCTAGCTTTTAACGTTATCGTGTAAATACAAGCGAGGCTTTTACAAAAAGATCTTTAGCTTCAACCTTGATTATAATATGATTTTATTAATCTTGGTGAGGCCTTTGACAGTTCAGATTGTGGTGGTGTGTGCATGGCAGTTGGTGTTACAAAGCCGTGATCTCAATGTAACACCAACTGCACTCTTTGCTTGCGATCATTTGCACGCTAATATACAGCGCTTCAGTTCTGATCCAAGCACTCCGCCTTGCATAGCCTAGCGTTCGCGGGGCAGTGACTCCTTAAAGTTAGATGTTACCACTTGGCGTGACATGCAAACGCTAACGCCATTAAGATGAAGGCCGAGTGATGCTGTGCACCACCGAGCGATGTTGCACTCAGATGAATGAGTGAGACTTTGTCCAAATAGCGATACACTCCATGCCCTTGTGTGAATTATCCTGACCTAGTTTGGCCCGGATAAATGACGTATCATTGCTACGTCCGCTCGCTACTTGTGCGTCAATATTTGGACAACATATCCCATTAATTACATCAAATGTTCAGTAAAATCTGAGAGAAGCGCGTCTCAAGACGACATAAGTCAACCTCTGATGTACATTTGAGGGATTGAATAAATCTTTGCGTTAATCGGTCTTGGCGAGGTTTCTGGACGTCGACTGGTGCCTTTGTGTAAGTGCACCAAATGTGCACATGATTTCTTGATGAAACGGGATCGATGAAGGTCACTTCAAGATCTGCTCTACTAAGTGATTCTAAATACAGAGTGTCGTGGAATTTTTCCCGTCAACTTATTGTTTCGTGAATCTTCTCCGCGTAATGCAGAAAAATAAAACCTCTGTGAAGGACGCTGAGAGCATTACAGATACGCCCACATGTCGCTCCGATGCTGCAGGCTTGCCGGCTTAGTGCAGGCAAGCATTTCTGCCGCTGTGTTTTTCACTAAATTTTACACTCTTCACCCATTCAGCTATCTGGAAAATACAGTGCACAAAAGACACTGTATTTTCATCTGATTTCTCTGCAGCACACTAAGGAATTCTCTTCAATTCTAAAATATTAAATTTGAGTCGGATCAAAATAAGCTCGAGGCAAACAGTTTTTAGCAAATGGAATTCAGTGTTACATTTTTTACAGTGTTATTTCTTACAACCAGACTGACCCAGATCGTATAACCTGCGCGTGCGACGAATTGCAATTGAACTTTAGCGAACAGAGTCAAAGTTTTTCTACATTTTTGTTTCCAACTAATGTTGTTGGAATTAAGAATCCGAAGACTGAGCATCTGCAGTTTTCAGTGATAAGGAAACGCCTCACACGTCCGCACTTTACAGTAAACATAAAAGATGAAACACTAAAGGGAAATTCACTATGGAATGACCTAATGTACGATTTATTAGGAACGATAGTATACATATTAAATTTCTGGCGGATGAAAATCGATATTACTTCATTTTTACTTGAGATACGGTAGCCTCCGTACGGTAGCTTCCGTTGTTGTGTTGAAGTTCATGGGTTGGATTCAGTAGTTGAGAGCCTACCTTGAAGTAATTGAGGCTATGGAATGCCATAGAATGAGGTATTATTGTGTTTTCTAATGCAAGAATAGGTAAGATTTTTGTAAATAAGGCCATATTTTTTGTTGTTTTCTAATTCAATTGCAATAAGAAACGTTATGGAATATGAATTAGTAAAAAATAACACTGAAGTCGGAAATCAATCCAACCCACCTCAAGCCCGTGCTAGTAATGGCAAACATTTGCTTTGCTTTTAATTTAGCCACCATTGCGATTGCGGGGGCACTAATGACACTGGTACTACACCGAATTGTACTACCGTGAAAGACACAAAAGTCGCCACTCAGCAGAAACTGCGCATACATCGTCGCTCCTCACTAAAAACCATATAAAACTTGTCATAACTACGATTTGTAGGGTTCGTTCGATAATCACATGATGAACACGAAGCTGCTTCGATTACGTCAAAATTAGGAAGAATGGTTCAGTTTTGTTTATAAAGTAGATCGTTTCTACTGAAGGCTGGCGACTTAAGGGCTGTGGCAACGTAATCGGTGACAGATGATAAGTGTGTTGAAATCGAAGTTTGCAACACATGAGCTTCGTCAGTAGTAAAATTACGATTGTTATCACACTAATTTTTCAGAAAAATATAGGAACAAAAATAAAGTTTGGAGATTAATAATGTAAATGATTTGTGATAACTTCATACCATAAAAACATTTTAATAAGTCATTTAAGCACAATGAGTCTGAATGAGATACGGTGGAATTAATTTTTTTAAGACCCCCGGAATTTTTGGACAATGACTGTTAAAATTTAGAGGACACAGGACGTCCCACCTTACCTCACACCAAGCGCCGTGTGTATTGGTCGAGAGGTAGGAAGTGCAGCCACCGCTCTCAACGCAGTCCTGCGGCCAACTGCGGCAGCATTCGGATTTCGGAATTTGGATTATACTTCTCGCCGCTGCCTGCGATTACGAAGTGCACACGATGCAAACATAAAGCGTAATGAAAATTGAGCCACTTATACGATTAAGTCTTCAAAATTGATAATATTTTAAGCTCAAGAGCGACATTTATTGGTAGAAGTATGTAGAGATATTAAGATATTACAGATTTCCGAACATAACTCGTAGGCATTAGTAAAATCAGCCAACAGAGCCCTTCAGGTCAATCTCATTTGGTAGAGTATAAAAGTTTGAGATACAGAGCACATTATCCTAAAAAAAAGTAAAAAAAAAATTGCAATTGATAGTAATCATTTAAAGTGAAATGGTGGTTTACCTGAACCTGATCGCGCGTACTCAATTGATTACCGTATTTTCATCGAGAGTTTTATAAGCTCTGGAGAATGTCAATGAAACTCGTTAAAATTTTACGAAAATTATAGAACTAAGGATTATCAGCATCCTGAGGTTTATTCATTCATTCATCCCATTAAGATAATTTTTTATGCATCCGTCGAGGCCATTATATAGTTCAATCATCAAATGTGTATGTGCAATAAAATAGTTCCTAACCTAACTTAGCTCTGCACCTCAACCGTCCGCGCAAGTGTCAATATTTGTGCCAGATGCCGCCCGGTGAACAACAAAGCAACCGGCCTCTTGCCGATCGTCATGCGTTGTCTTATTCACGGCTTAATAAACACTAACTGGATGGAGGATGCTGCGCTAACGAAGAACCTGATGCAAGAACTGGCTTTAGTTATGGTGAAGCTAGTGATCAATCTGGAGAACAGAACAATTTGATTATCTTAGATACATGCGCTTATGAAGTGAGCTCCTTTGATCGCATTGCAAGCGTCTCTCCATTCAGACACACTTCTGCTTCTGAGCAACCATTGTCAATATGATTTTAATTTTCTAGAGTTCGTAAAAGAAAAATGAGATTTAGTTGCATCAGGAAGATTTTTTCAACGGTGCTGTACACAAATGCTTCTCTTTAGAAAAATAAAGGTATCAATAATTATGATACTATAATTAAACGTGTGATAATTATCGTGTCACTCCCAGAACGACGCACATGAATACATATTTTCGCAACTTTGAGCATATATTCATGACGGCAATATATCTTTGATCTAGCATGCGTTATGCACTATATAAACAGCGATCGCGATCTTACACGAAACGCTCGAATCCAAGTGGCGCTAGCGTCATGTTAATCAGCAGATTCCTGCGAGTAAATAATCCCCAAGGCCCTTGCCAGGCTTCGCCAATAAACAAATTGTGAAATGAAATTATATCTGTACAGAAATCTTAGGTTTTTCTAGGTCATGACTGAAATACAACGTGATATATTTTGAAACGAAGTTAAATTGACGAAATGGGAAAATGTCGTAATGAAAGTAGCAGTCTTTCTCGTAGGCATAATTATATTACCTCATCAAAAATTTATAAAAAGAAAAACCGAAAATGAAAAATACTTTTAAAGATTACATGCCTACTTTTTAATAACGTGTGCAAGTGCTTAGTAAAATAGGTTAGGATAGAAGGTAATCGTAGCAGCTCCGGGGATAGCAAATAGTTTCTATCCACGACACAGACTCCATATTACACGCCGATGAGAAACTTAGTTCAAAGTTACAGTATTTATTACATGTTATGGCGAATGGCAGGTGAGCACGGCGTTGACCGGAATATAGAATAAACCTGATATATGAAAAACCTGTTATTTCAAATCATTTAATTCCAAATAAAGTCAATAATTTTGAAACTAAAGTGCGTTTAGTTGAAGATAGAACGGTTCCAACATACGTTGCTCACGTAACTTTCTTTAAAAAAACGTTTTTAAATGTAACGGAAACATACATTGCTTATTTTAAAATATAATTTACGCTATGAATATGGCAGAAAAGTTGGTCCATGCAGTAAATGAAAGTTGAAAAAAAAAGATACTAATTATATGCAACATGTAGAAATAAGGTAAAAATTTCCTTAATTAACGTGATAAATTTCAGAAAATTTGTCGTCATCGAAAGCATCGAAAAGAGAAAGGACTCTGTAACGAAGTGAAAAGCAAATTTAAGAAATGTTATCAATGAAACATTAATCAATAATCTGTAATGCTTGTATCATAGAGTCCATTACAGGTTTTATTAACCATGCTTAAAATCGTGAATACCGTCATTTTTGTCAGCTTGGCTTCACTAAGTAATCTAGGCAAACTCGTTCAGAACCAACCTGCTTCGCTGGAAAGAAAGCGAAACATGTTCTAAGTCAATACGGCTTCGCCGCAGGGAGGGTCTTTTCAAAAACGGGAACGGAAACAGTGAGTTTTGAAAACTGGAATGAGAAGAACGGTAATTTTTCGACGGACGAGGTATCAAAGGACTATTGAATTTGTAGGAACCTTGATTGTTGCTATTTCTCTGGGAATACCAGGCATCTCATGTTGTTTCTAATTCGATCACTTTATTTTCAGTAATAAAAATTTCACATTATTAACGGATGTCCCAACCTATGTTTGATTCATTTTCGCACATTAGGTTAGAATTTATAACATATTTTGGAAAAAGAACGAACTCGCATGAATTAAATATAAAAATTTACTCTGAAAATCAATTGCCCGATATACCATGTTAATTATTTTTACTCCAATTCGGTTCAGATGCTAGTTAAAAAGATAAACTTTTTGCACAAGAGATTAGCGTCTGCAATCTGAATGCTAGAATAAAACACAGGCTACAAACTGTAGTGTTAATCTACTAGTTGATATATGAATCAATTCTTAACGATTTATTAGAAATTAATATACTGGTTCACATTGGTAACTCCTTGGCGTGACAGGTGCAATTTTATGATTCTCCACCAGGTGAAGAGTTCGTTCACATAAACGCGTTCATTTCTATGTCAGTATAACTAATAAACATCGGTAGTGAAATATGTGAATTCTTCCTGTGGCGGCTCAAAATAAGACCTACGAATCTAAAAGCTATTTAACATACGGTTCGTGTTACTGGGCATCTAGTTGTCTTTATTGCTTGATGTCTCCAGCCGACATCTCTTCCTCCTGCATTATTTTCAGGCACTCAACCAAGAATATTTCGGGTTATTTGGTTAAAAAGTGGCCTGCGCTGAAAGGGATCACGTCGAACTACATTCGCTCATGTTCCCGATAGTCCGCCGGTACTGTGATCCTCAATCACAGACTCACAGAGCATTTTGTGTTCGTAGTTCGTCTAGAGTGGGTGTGAAGTAGAGAAGGTTAGCGTGGCCATAATTGAGTGATTTACGTACCTATTCCTCTAGTCAATTCTTTGAAATTAATTTTTATTTACTTGAGCGATTCACTCTGTGAAACTTGAATATTAAGCTCCTCAAAATTTTGATTAAATTCCATGGTTTGATTGAAAAGCTTTCGATAACCCAGATGTCCAGGCTGTTGCAGACTTGCAGTTTCGTTATTTGAACTTAGTAATAGTTCGTCTGGGTCGAGAACTCGAAAACCACTGCTTGTAGACGAGTTCAGACTTGGTAAACGATTGTTTTTCCTAATTGTTTGTGAATATTTTCAATGCTATAAAGGATGACAGACATGGGCTGCTGTAAATGTTGTTTAACGGTGACTATTCCGACCCCTTCAAGGGCGAGATCTAGGTACCTACAATTCTACATCACAACTTCGCAAGTGACTTTGAAGTGTAGGCAAGGTCATATAGTATACGCCGCGTCAGCCTTTCGTTGTTAAATTCTTGTTCGTTGTTAAATTCTTGTGCTTCAAATGTAAGCCATGTTTTCCCTGCTATCCTAGTCAAATACTAAATTTATCAACTACAATGCGAGTTCAAATTAGGTATACCTCATTTTTTTAATTAATTGTGTGTTACACACCTTTAGTTGACAACGAAATATTACTTGTCTCTGTCTGGGAACTGTGGTATAGATTTCATTGGTTCCCCCGGGCCCTAATCCCTCAACGCTTGCGAGAAAAGCTCGTTTGAACCGGGCTCAGTCCGAACGTTGATTGATTAAGTCGGAATCTCTCGTCAAGTAATAAGAAAATAAAGTTTGGAATTAGTTTCCACCGAAGTTGTTTAAAGTAAATACCGATTCGCGCAATTAACTAGTTGTTTTGTTCGAGTTTCCGTTGCAGGTTGCACCTACCGTAGCGGAGCTCTGCTGGAAGCTTGTACTCGTAGTTCTGAAGTGAACTTAGTATATTCGATTCCATTCTCATGCCATCGTTATTTTATGATCTTTGATCTCTATTTATTAACCATGTTTAATTTGATTTATTCGTCTGTTTCATGCTGGAATTCTACTACTTTCGTTTTATTTTCCAGGCAAATTGAAATCTACACTAAATTCTTTCGGAACTGCAATTGTGAATCTACCTATAATCGCGGCTGATGCAGCGCAAGGAAGAACTACATGTTGCTGACTGCTGAGTGCTGACTCGTCAGTCTTCGCTGATGTGCAGTGTAGAGAACAAGTATCATGTGATAGTCTGCATTCTCCGAAGCGGTAATAGATTAAAAGTTTACCAACATGAGTCAAAGGTGCGTGATTTTACTTTTTGTTCCATTCGGAGGGCATGTTCTAAAGTTCTATCGATTGATGAAAATGAATTAATTTATTGTGAAATATCCTATGGTGCTTAATGAAACATTAGTTTTTTCTTGGTCACCTACGAGGCTACGACCTACGACTAGGCTAGCTACCTAACTAAGTCAGTGGTTACTGGTTAACTATCTATTCGAATACAAATGGCAGAAAAAATCCGATCTAAATAATCATGTGTGCATAAACTTTTATCATAAGGCTTTCACGAGGTCGCTTTTTAATATTATTTAAGATGGGCAAAGAAATAGCGACTAACTTTGTTCGTATACACGTCTGTCGGTCTGTGTTACCCACGACTAGATAAAAATTAATGAAAAGATGAAAGCCTTACCAATCTGTTCTAATTTTTAAGCATAAACTGTGAAGTAACTTTGAGCATAAATTACTTCCTAGTAATTGATTCTGGTCAGTATTACTCATACACAGCTTCAAATAGTGTTAAAGGGGCTGAAGTTTTATTTCTGTTTCAATGGCTAAACTGATAGTCTTTGACCAATCGGTCATGCCCTTGGAATAGTGCAAGTAAACGGTTTTCGACGAATTAGATCAATTAATTCTATCTATGTGTACGAATAGTGGTCGTATACGTAATTTACCATCGACCATGCATGATGTAGGTTCCTCAAATCTTATTCTCATACTTGATTTTATGTAAATTAAACAGTGGCAGTAAATCTTTACTTAGTCTTGCAGTTATCTACATTGTTTTTGCAGTTACAAGTCGCTTTGTGTAACGAACTAAACTATTTAGGTACTGTATGATCACGAAAAATTTCGCGTTTATGACGCAGATTTAAGCGGTTTCCACGTAGTTATGCTGTATATAAGCATACAACTAGTCAGTGATTGCGTTACTTCAATCGTATCGAAGCATCCTGCTTGCGCAGGGTGGAATTAAAACAGTACGGTAGTTGTTCATTTATTAAATGTATTGATCCTGTTGGGTCACATACTAGATAAAAAAATGTCGGCTGAGATATGAAGAGAAGGTCCAATTTAATTTTGTCCAATCTAAAATATTTAACACAAGCCTTGTGTTTCTATGTTACTTAATTACTTTTTTATTACTCCCGCCCCTAATTCCTCAACTGATTGCTGGAAACCCATTCACTTGGACTAACCAGTATGTCCCAGTAAAATTACAGTATTTTGTAATTCGCTAGTTATTTCAAGTTGATTTAAAGTCGGGATCTTGGGATAAGTTATAAAACGTGGTGATTTTCTCTTCTTTTTTCATCAGTTTTTGTCGTTTATTAGTTTTTGCACAAAAATTCTATCGCCGTTGAACTTGAAACTTATTTCGCAAGTGACTCCCAAGTGAGTCGCTACTCGCTAGGAAACTTGAAATAGTTGAAAACGTATGTGTTTACGCGTTTATATAGTTAAAAGTTATATTTTTTGTTTAGCTCAGGCATGGTGGGGTGCCCACAACACCCTGACGCGCTACTCATCGAGGACCACAGAGCTGGCGACCAGATCTGCTCCGAGTGTGGTTTGGTGGTGGGGGACAGGTGGGTGGGTTAGGGTGGTCGGGGAGAGGTGGGTTGGTTAAGGTGGGTGGGTTAGGGTGGTGGGGGACAGGCGAGTCTTGACTGCGCTGGTGCCTAACAGGTTATGTGTGTGTCACAAGTGTCTAATAATATATCTTATTTTGTCTTCTCTGCAGTTTTCGTAGATATATCCACGTGTTGGGGTGGTTAGTATCGAAAACTGATTATTTTCTGTTTTTGGTAAACTGCGTTATTTGGTAACAATTTCGTTTAGTTTAATTATACCTCGTAGTTCATGATTATCGTCCGCAGAGTAATTGATGTTGGGTCCGAGTGGCGCACCTTCAACAACGAGAAGGCGAATGGCGACCCGTCTCGCGTTGGTGGGCCCGAGAACCCACTTCTCAACGGCTCTGACCTCAGCACCATGATTGGTCCCGCCATTAGTGGGTCATCGGGACCCACTAATGAGAGGGACCAGGCCCAACCGAGCCAGTCCATCAACGGCCGTTATCACAACCGCAGAGTTGTGAGTATTTAACTTGAAAGTAATTATACATTCAATTATTAGCAGCAGGTAGTACTTTTTTAATAACTAGATTGATATTTGGTTCGGTTGCCCGGTAAGGAACTTGTTGTGTCTTGAATATTCATTCAATTGTATTAGTTGTCTTAGCGATATAATTTTCACTGCATGGAACGTGCTCAGAACGATAATGAATACTTTATTGAATGAATTGAGTTGGAAAAATAAGCTGAAATCGGAATTGAAAATTAATACTCCTATTTTTGCCGGCGACCCAGCTCAGCAGTTCAGATCGAGCTCTGATTGCAGCCTTCAAAGAAATTTCCCTTATGTCTGAAAAAATCAACCTTAGCAAAGCCATCGTTGATCGAGCAAACTTTCTTTTCAAGCAGGTGTGTACGAAACTCCATTAATATCCACTGCAATGAATAAGCCATGCTAGCCTTATATATCCTTAATTCTTATTATCGAATTCTTTGAATGAGATTAACACGTTTTCAATTTAAATTCAAAACGTGTAAATAATCCTGAGTGCCATGAGAACTCGACTTTTAGTAAAACTTTAGTGTCATTATTCAGTTGATCATTTCACGGGCAGGTGAACGACGGAAAAAATCTGAAAGGCCGCAGCAATGACGCCATAGCATCGGCGTGCCTTTACATCGCCTGCAGGCAGGAAGGAGTACCTAGAACCTTCAAAGTAATTGCCATATCATATTTTCCTAGAACCTAGAACATTCAAAGTAATCTGCCATATCATATTTTCCTAGAACCTAGAACATTCAAAGTAATCTGCTATATCATATTTTCCTAGACACTAGAACTTTCAAAGTAATCTGCCCTAGGTATCATATTTTCCTAGAACCTAGAACATTCAAAGAAATCTGCCAGGCTGTTATTGTACTTTTATATTTTACTACAGACGCTTTCTGCTTCATACTATGAACATATTCATTTCTTATGTCAGTCCTCGTTTGTTTATATCTTGATAGTTGTGCGGTTTTACTTAAAACTTTGTCTGTTGTTCAATTTCTTCATCAAATAGTCATTTGGATTTGAACTCTATTTATGCTATTATTATCACTATTATTATTCTATGAAGCAGTTATCGTGGCGTGTGGTTCAAACGAACTTCGAGAGCACGTTACACTCTATTTGCAACCGAAAAATAAAAACACACGAGAAATTATGAGAACGGATAAAAATGACTGAGCGCTTATTCATGGACTCTACGAAATAGTTTAATCTTTAGGCGTCGACGAAACACCTGTAACAAAGGAGCCAATTTTACGGAAGCCGGCAGACTGTTCCATGTTCTGGCGGCGGCGACCGAAAACGCTCGGTCGCGACGTGTAAATGGAACGACAAGCTCCACTGTTGATGACAAACGTAATCGTATTCTAGAAGGCAGATCCGACACGCGCTGCAGACATTCCTTGAGATAAGGATAAGCCAGACAGTGAAGGCATCGGAACGTCAGAACAGCGAGCTTGAACTGCGTGCCCTGCTGCTTGCGCAGGCAGATAGATCGCGTAATATCGGTGACACATGGTCGAATTTTCGCTTATTGCAAACGAGTCGAGCAGCATTAGGGATTGCAGTTTATTAACTGCCGTGGTCGCAAGTGAATAGTGTGGCATTACAATAGTCCAATCTGGTCAGAACGAGTGCCACCACGAGGGCCTCGAGGACCGGCCTGGAGAGACAGCGGCTGACGCTACGTATTCGTCACAGAGCGCCTTAACTAGCGGTGGTGACTGTGGCAATGTGATTGTTCATAAAAAGTTTAGAGTCCAGAAGAATGCCCGGGTTGCGAACCGAAGACGCAGGCATGACGAAGTCTTTGCCTACGCGAACAGGATTGGACGGAAGCTGATGCTGGCGCCGAGCAGTTGCAAACCAATTAAAGTCGGTTTTCGATGCATTGAGTTGGAGCCCATCCAGTCTGAGACGGCGTCCATGCAGACAGACATCCGGTCCTGCAACGCTGCAGCGTCAGGCGGCACACAGTAACCATACATTTGGATGTCATCGACGATCATAGACGGTTTCAAATTATGTGAATCAATTATGTGCAACACGTTGACAGTATACAACAGGAAGAGGATCGGGTCGAGGACTGATATCTGTGGTTCGCCGCAAGGGACCAACGATAGCGTAGAAGAAGTGTTCCCGCGTCGAACGCACTGGAATCTATTGCTGTGAAAAGAATCGAACCACCGCAGCACTGTGCCGCGCCGGCCGAATGTCACTTCAAGTCGCGCACTGCTCGTAGCAGCTCAAAAGTGGCGTGGTCGACCATGTTACACGCAGACGACAGGTCGAGTAAAGCCAACGCCGCATTGTGAGCGTGGTCTACTGCTCGATGAATACCTGAAAGCACCTTCAGCACAGCGGCTTCCGTCGAATGAAACGGTTTGCAGACTTGGTGGCGAGGCTTGAGCCCTGACTGCTGAAGATGTTTATTTAGCTGTCGGGCCACAACGCGATGCGTTCCAGCAGTTACGGCAAAATCGATAGGTTGGAGATGGTCGATATGATTTAGGATCAGAAGCGCAAAGGTCTGGTTTTTCAATAGAGACGTAATGCAAGCTAATTTAAAGTTTTCTAGAACAACATCGTCTGTGAGGCAGCGGTTGAAAAGTTCGAGCAGAAAAGGTGCTAGGGTTACGACATTACCCATTAGTAACGACGCCTGCAGCGGATCTCTGGCACACTGTCTTGTTAGGCAGCGCGCGCACTGCTGCGATGACATCGTCAGCTGTGGCGCAAGTGAATTCTTGGAGCACGCAGTCAAACGGGTACGGCGCAAATGTTGCCGACGCTCGCACATCCGAAATTTTTATTTCAAAAACCGCATGGAATTCTTTCATGATTACGTCACCCGAAGCATCTGTATGGCCTAATCCCATAAGTTTATGCAACAAACTCCACAGCGCTCGAGGGTCGTTTCGTTGCCATTTTTTTAGATAGAAGAAGGTCGACATAATTGCGCCGGTCATCTCGCTAGGTGGAGGCCACAACAGCAGGATTGCTGTGTATACGTGCGCCCGGCAGACAGTTCGCTGGAGCAGTCGAACCCCTCCTCCTACGAGACCCGACATTCATCGTCAAGCCATGAGTCGGAGACTCATTGGGGTACCCGAACTGTGAGTGCAGGAATGAGGTCATCGAGTGCACAGATCAGCTCGGTGTTGTAGAGTTGCACGAGGTCGTTGACTGATGGTGCCAACCATGAGTCAGGCCAATATAGTCAGTTTTCGCGTAAGATACCGCCGTCGAGACCGCGCCATGGATGGCAGGCACACATGGAACCGTTCACTGAAGTTGTCGATGATCGTATATTGCTATCTCGATGATGGCGATGGGCTGAATTTAAAGGTCAGCACGCGTGATGACAATTTGAAGGTCAGCACGCGTGATGACAGCGTCCAGCAGTCCGCCCATGTCGTGCGTCGACTAGGTCACGTGATAAACCATGCCAAAGGTGGACAACAGGTCGTTCAGCTACGCGTCGAGGGGTCCGTCCAGTCGAACGATCGATTCGCCGGTGATTTTGACATGATCGTGGAAAGTCAAAAGTCTTTGAAGACATCGCTCAATCCGAAGAAAAAATCTCGTGCCACAGCAACCGATCCAGGACGGTAGATGGTGACTGCAACGCACGTAAATGAGGCACAGGTGACCCTAGCACATAGCAGCTCAAAAGTGGTGGGTCGGGCGCTGATGTCAAGAATGGTGCACGCTCCTGCTGACCACGGTAGCTACTCCACCGTAATTCGTCGCCAGGGTGTCGGGTTGCATGCGGGGAGCCGCGCGCTCGACTACCTTGAGTCCTTCAGCGCGAAGGACTGCAAACCGAATAAGCGTCGTGCCGGGTCTCGGTTAGAATAACGACATCAATTGAGCGGAGCGACAAATGAGAAGAAAATCGTCAACCTTGTTATTCAGCGACGGATGTTGAGGCAGCCGATCGATAACCGGCGACACGGCTGCACTTAGTGGCGATAAACACGAACGCTCAGCAGGTTTTTAAACCTACAGGTCGAAATAGGCCGATGCTCAGCTGCAGCATTCGCTGACGTAGGGTTCAGCGCAAATTATTACTAACGTAGCAACAGCCTATTGCCTTTGATAACGAACACACCGTTGTCGGGCACTGCTCGATAGGTGACAGCCGGACGCCTATTTCGACCGGCACGGCATCCACGATAAGACATGCGAGCCGTCGGGGACGTCACTAAGAGTAAATCTACTCTCTCTCGCAGTGACCCAGGTCTACAATCAGCAAATTACAGCATCATAGTAATTTTTTAGAATTGAAAAGCGCCTGTTCAGCTTTTACATTCGCTTTTCCTAGCGATTTCTAAGCCCCCAAGTTGTGGCCTCAAGTTTCGCCCAATAACTACTAAACATTTCGTCTTGCAGGAAATTTGCGCCGTGAGCAAAGTGAGCAAGAAGGAGATTGGGCGTTGCTTCAAGCTCATCCTGAATGCCGTCCAAACCTCTGTAGAACTCATCACCACAGGGGACTTCATGTCGAGGTTCTGTCGACTGCATGTCCATTATTTCTCCATTGCCATCGACTGCATGCCCCTTCATCCTGCTTTTTAGTAGACCTTATTAAATTATTTCTAATTGTTTCTTAGCGAGAATTAAGGTTCCAGTGGCGGTGATCAATTTCACATTTCATTAGAATTTGTCATAAACATTTAAATTTTTTAATGAACATTGTCACTCCGTTTTAGAAACAATGCATGTCCTATAAATTCAAATGAAATGTTAATAATTTGTTCATAGTCTTCAATCATTCTGAATAGAAAATAAGTTACTCACTCGCCAAAGTCTGTGAAGGTATCTTCTTTGGTGACTTGGAACGAGCCACTCTTGTGCATTATAACTGTGATCTATAATAACTTAGTTCTCTAGAAATTGTTAGCGTTGTTTTTGATGAACATAGTAATGTTTCGAAAACTATGCCACGCACTTTTTGGCGTTTAAGATTACAACTATCAAGAAATTGACTTGAAAATAACCGTAAAGTGATGTCTAACTTGAACTCCAGTTTTAGCTGCAGAGTTTAAGAAATATGCTGTTATTAATTGTATCAATATACCGCTAATACTTGTGCTAATATGCAGCTAATAGTTGCGCCAATATGCTGCTCATATTTGCGCCAATATGCTGCTCATATTTGCGCCAATATGCTGCTCATATTTGCGCCAATATGCTGCTATTATAGTAGCAATATGCTGATGCTTTACAGGTGCTGAAGGCAGCTACGTGTATCGCTAAGCGAGCTGTAGACGGCGACCTTGTAGCTGGTCGCTCTCCGATATCTGTGGCTGCTGCGGCCATATACATGGCGTCTCAGGTGGGTCGTCAGCCGCTTCTCATATATGGCAAATCTTTGTCTATAACTAAAAATAAATTATTACTGGCCTTCGAATTATGTCTAAATACCCCTCAATACCTTTGAGTTTTTTTTTCATTTCCCAATGTAATTTAATATCAAACGCGCCCTGTTTGAGAGTTGACCGTCGGAAAATGCCTTTCTATTATTGTCTGCTGTTATTTAAATTAAAATGGCGACTGAGCTTTATAGCGATCGCGTTCCCAACCCTTTCTTTGATTCTCGAACACTTTGCTCCCGAGCGAATTTAATTCAATTAGTTAATGGGACAATTGTTCTCAATCATACTTTGGTGCATCCCTGGATTTTTCGCTATAATTACTAGCCTCAAGTCTCAACAGAGGTAATAACGCCAAATAGTTCTTACTACTTAGATCCCTTTAATGTGCTGTGGGATCGATCACTCACGGAGACAATTTTTTCAGGCTTCGGCGGACAAGAAAACCCAAAAGGAGATCGGCGACATCGCTGGCGTGGCCGAAGTGACCATCCGCCAGTCCTACAAACTCATGTACCCCAGAGCCCAGGATCTCTTTCCTGAAGGTTTTGAGTTTTTCACTCCTGTAGAGCTGTTGCCGCAATTGTAAGTCAAGGGCCATGTTCCGTATGTATATCTGTTGGCTCTTCTTGGGACCCTGTTAGTAGATTATTGTATTTAGCTCACTCTGGTTAGTTTAACCCTTGTTTGTCAGGCTTGTGACTGGTTAGCGGGTCTTCAGATGCGAAAAACGTAGTAAAAAATTTATGTATTCTAAAAGTGAGATTTATATATAGTTTCAAGGTATAAATTTGCGTTTTGGCGTCTCTCATTATTTCGACTTATTATCATTAATATAAATGGAATATGCGGAAAATAGAAAAATTTTTATTGACGCCTTGATATTCTTCTGTATATCCAATGGAGCATTGATCACCCTCCTCCCCCGTGGGACGACATATCGCACCCCTGCATGTTCCCCTCATTTTAACCTACCCACCGAGCCATATTGTGGTAAGATAAAGGGTCGCGTTACTCCTACTTATGGTTCGCCTCTCCTACATGTGTGGCAGTTAAGTTCCTATTTTACTATAGTTCACAGATGAACATATAAAATATGAAGTTCATATGTTCCTCTCCTCCATGTGTGGCAGGCTTCCTCCCACTGCGCATAATACAGAATTGTGAAATACTTAGGCAGATTCTATTCATTTATTATACCTGGTAGTTTTTATTTTCTTTGAATACCGTACTAAAATTTTCGATTTTATAAGTGATGTTATAATATCAAGATTTTTAATGAAGGTTTTTAGCTTTCCAACATTATGATTTATGTGCATGAAAACGTCGGTATTTCTTCACAAGGCTCTTAATATGAAATTGTTAGGGTATTTTTTTGCATGTATGTAATATTTGGTATATTACAATTTAGTAAGGTTTAAATACTTTGTAGTCGGGTGGTCTTTGCTTGTGCTCAGCGTCATTTCACAGTATGAACTTGAGAATTTTAAGACTTAACTGGCAAAATTTTGATAAAGAGGAAGTAAAGTATCGTACTTATATATGCTTGAAGGTTTTAATTTTTACTGCTCAGATAATGTTAGCCTTTTGTTTTTATTTGAATAATTTATATCTTATGATGATTGATCCCCGGACATATAGCAGATGTTCAATATTCGCCCGAGAATAATTGTTGATATGCTTTGATTTTTTTTGTCTAAATCACTTTGTCTAATTCGATCAAGTTCATCGACAAAGATCATCTTCACAGGTTACTTAATTTTGTGGGTGCTTGAGACAATATGTTAACCTAACCTGGAAGCGATGTGTTGAGACTGTAGAGCCTTTTCCTCCCTTCCACCATCAGCAATTTGAATGCAATACCACAAGCTTCACGTATCGTTCTTCTCGTGCATTATTAATAGCTTAATATATAGTCGTAATATATACTTCATGCATTATATGGACATAGCTTTCTTGATTGCCATGAACATTGAGTGTAGGTTATAAAGTTCTAATTGATATGTACATACCGTACTCCATTCCACATATCAGGCATCGCTTTCTCAAGTCTCATCCAGCACGTAAAAGCATAATGAATACCCGTATCCTGTCGTTGTTCTACAGCAGGAGCACGCAATGGCCCTCGTGCCCGTTGAGGCGCCCTTTACGCTTATGCTCGTACCCGAATTGCCAGCACCTTGCCAATTCCTCGTCCAGCTACGAAAGTCTCCCATGGAATTCCCCCTGATATTTTCTTTGGCTTCCTCGTTGATTAGAAAACTTTGTGCTTCTCAAAACAGCAATTGCTTTGAAGATTTAATCGCTCAGTAAGCGGGAAAAAACGGAAAGGAAGGTCACGTAAGACGTCAATATGTCGCTGTGTGTAACTGGACAAAATATTTCGGTGACTCCTTTTATTGTCGTTACTGCATTGATTCTTTTGTTGTACTTTCATTGAAAGTTCGTTCGTTCCTTCAAAATATGGAGGCTGTCTTAATTCAAAAAGGTTGGCTTATGTTCCACATGATATCTTTGAGGGTTTATTGTGGTCGCCATTTTTCACCACTCTTCATACCTTAATTTATCATCACTGGTATTATTGTCTACATAAAATGATGTCAACAATCGTATATTGTTGCAGTTTTCCTGCATCATGAGTGAAACCCCAAACAATCTAATAAATTTCAAGTCTTGAAGTAAGTCTCAAGCCATTTATGACTTTGGTTTTAAGTAATTAAAAGTTGATTGGGTGTGTTTCTCATCTTTTTTTGCAAGTATAAATGAGTTAAAATCTTATTTCATTCTCCTCATAACTGATTTAGATCCTCATTTGTAATTTATGCTTATTGGGTGCGAAGAAAATATTTGTTATTCAACTTGAGTCATTCATATTTAATAAATAGCCCAAGCTAGGGAATCGACCGACTATTGTCAGCGAAGGAACCGTTCAATATGTTCTTGCGTGAAAATATTGAAGTTGTGTACATTTTATTCATTTAACTCGAACAGCTAATGGATGAATTTTTTTCGACGTCTTGAACCAGTTTACGAACCTAGTTTGAAATTCGTCTGGTTTCTGCATACAAGAATGAAACCAAGTGGAAGAAATGTATTGAAGAAAGTAACTTCATCACATACCACATGTAGCAAAATCAATTAGTTTTACATATAACGGTTGAAATATAGCTAATGGTTGCTTACGTACCACCACTGGATGTAATTGATGCAAGTAGTCAGAATGGGGATTCTCAAGTTTAATCTTAGTGTGAAATGCATTGAACGATACAAAATTTGGCCAAGACGCGACCAACGGGTTGCAATTGCTTTGCTTCGATCTGAAGTACAAAATGTTAAAGTATTTAATTACAGCATGAAGTCTCACCGACACCGTACCAACGTCTCCACGCCATACCACACTTGACGGGTCCTAAAATGATGAGTGGAAGCAGCGCAACGAAGAAAGCTAGATAGGCTGAAGAGCCGCGGTTGCAGCACGCGTAGATTTGTTGCAATTTACATTGGGACCTGTATTATCCCGCCTAAGGTTCGGAGTATATATACACAATAATTTCATACGTAAAATTATTCTGTACAATAAATATACCTGTGATGGAAGTTCCATGTACACTGAAGCATTACGTGTTACTGAAATTGGTCTGTGAGGAGCTGGGAAGCTCACCCAGCGACAAGATAACCAGTAAAACAATTCAACGACTCGTCAGTAGCTTATTGGAAGGTCAAACACTAATGATCGAGACCAAAACACTATGAAGAGGTCAGTACAGACACGCTAATGCTAACACGAAATCGAGGCCACTCTGCAACGCAGATGCGAGCCAGTGTGGCGGCCTTCACGTATGACACGGCCAAAACAAAACTCTGAAGACCATAACATTACATAGCAAAGGAAAGTAATGCGGTCTACGAAATTTACAAAACTCGCGGTTCCTAAAATGATAGTGATTCGTCACCAGCTTTTAACACTTCCCATCACAGCACTACGAACAAGAAGCATTTCCTTCCTTTTTTTAATGATGCGTCTTGAGATGAGCAGTGCTACGCCAATTGTGGCTATCACCAACACAATCAGACCCAGCACTCCAAAAACCATCAGCGTAATATCAACCCCACCAACATCGTCGTTATCTTTTACTGAATTATTACCTCCTCCAGTTGATCCATCAAATTCTTCAAAGGTGATTTGATCTTGCTCGGGATCAAAACCAAAGTCCCGACTAACATTGCGTGGCAAGAGGTTGATCACCTTAGTGTTTACACTATTTGAATTGATGGTGCGAGAGTTTATGACTTCACAGTTGATGAGATTAACATTTTGCAATGTGCTGTTGATGAGTGTAGAGTTTTGTACGACTGAATTGAGTACTATTGAGTTATCAACTGCTGTGTTGACGAGCGCACTGTTGTTGATATAAGATATACTGATGGACGAGTCATAGACCGTCGAGTTGAGCATGATTTTGTGCATTATAGTTCTGTTCTTGACGACTTCATTGACGATCGCCTTCAATGGGTACACATCTGGAGAGGATGGAGGAGTTTCCCCTTCGTCAGAAGAAGGTAAATCCTCCCCAGGAGGCTGGGCGTCCACTCCTACCCCGGGAATGAAAACGGGCTTCTTGGAGGGCGGGGATGCGTCGTTGCCTTCATTCCCAGCCACGGAGGATTCTGCCAAAGCATGAGTTCGAATAAAGAAAATTACTTGGAACTTTATGCTAGTGAATTTAAATATTGGTAATAGTCTGAAATTCCTACACGAAGTGAAGAATAAATAACTAAGAAGAGGAAATGCGCATCTGAAAAAATAACGGCACTCTCATCGTTATAAGCCTGGTTGAATAAGTAATTTATTCTCATGTCAGGGGAATTTTATTCTCACGGAAAAACCGCTTGCCAGCCGATCTAATGTTATGTTATTAGCGATATCACTGGCTGGGCGTCGATCACAAAGGTATTAACTTCCCATTATTTGGGCTGGCTACTGCTTACCTTCGCAAGACTTGTTGCCCACAAACGTTACGGGTCCCTGCAGTTTGATCCTGACTTCAAGGAACTGGTACTGGTCGGAGCGACGGGGCTTGGAGCTTCGGAACTCACATTCTTGCTTGTCAATTAACACTTTCAGACGGTGCTGCACAACAAAGGTTCAATGAGGAAATGACGAAATTTATTGTGTTACATGACGAGTTTTCAACATTAATTCGATTATTTCAAGAAATAGGTACTTTATGAGACAATAGTCACTATAAACATGAAATAGATTTCAACCCGCGAACTAACTACCAAGAAGTTGGTGCTTCCTTCTCCCTCAGACAAATTTCCTCACTCAACGGACATGATTTCTGAAGAGTGCATAACGAACCTCGTTCTCCTCTATGACGTGCTTGAAGTGCAAGGTGTGCATACCGCGACGAAGAAGTTGCTTCTCCACGACCACTTCTCCACCGTCGTACTGCAAGTCGTGGGAAGAAGTGACGACCATCAAGGAAATTTTCACCATTGGACGAGTGAGCTGCACAACGCGATGAGATTGCTCCGGAGCTGTGGGTCTTAGTAAAGGATATTGCTGATCACCTTTGGAACGGACTTGACGTGAGCCATGGTTAGTCGGCGTCGATGAAGAGAACTCTTCTCTTGAAGCGACATGGTGCTGATGAAGTGCATATGATTTTCGTTCAGGTGGTCGATCAAATATTTCATCTTGCTGGATTATAGGAGCATTGAAAGGGTATGTGAGACCTGCTAATGATCCATTATATTCATTTTCATTGTTTTGATAAACAGAAAGATTCAGGCTCACATTACGCATGTATCTAATAGGTTCACCAAGTTCACGATGATGAACATAATTTTGGTCTCCCGTAAAATCAGATAGGTTTCGATTAGTTCCCTGTAAGATTTGAGTCTTACGCTTATCATCTTCACTGACAGCCGCGGCTAATTTTCGCGTTACACTCTTAGGGCGATTGGAAGGATCGCTGACGCCTCTACGACGGTTTCTGTGATGAGATTCATCCAAGTTGAACGAACCGCGTTTGGAGACGAGAAGGCATACCAACCCCTCCGTGTTGGCCGACCGCCTAACCACAGTCGGGATCACATTCTTGGACGCATCTGAAAAGAGGAAAATTCGTTAATGGACTAAAATCATAATGAAAAAAAGGCACTGGGCGTCGACCAGCATCGTTTTTCATGAAACAGATAAGATTGAGCTTAAATAAGTACACCAGGCTATTTTTTTATTTCTCCATGAGCCTATTTGAGCTAAAAAGTGATTGATCCAGCTTCAATTAATTACAAATTCCGCATTGAAAACATTAATCAAATGCTTGATTTTAATATTATCAAAAGAAAATGCACCGGCCAACTGGAACTTTTAGCAAGGAGTAGACTAAATCCACATGTCAACAGTGTAATTAATATCGTGGAACTCAGAGATGCAAGTTAGATATCGACAAGTAGGCTAAGTACAGGAATCGAGCTCCATAATTGCAGCCCCGAGGAATATATAGGGCAGTGGTGTGCCGCGCTCTTAGGCACCATAGCACCGACGGGAGTATGAGCTATTATTTACATTGGACCGACCACACCCCCAGCGAAATGAGAGAGTGTTTCTCTCTGCATGAGTGATTGCGGGTTTACGGAGCTGATAAAATTGAATGCTCAGAATAAAGTTCACAAAGGTTGAAAAATTGATTTATCACGGACTTCACTGCGCGTTCACGAATAAATCCCAATTTGACAATAATTGAGTGGACGACCAAGTATTCGGAAATGGAGAATCTAATTTTTTATTAATGATTGGTACTCGATATTCTACCTGAAAGTCAAGATTTTTCCTTGAAACGCATTACAAAAAACGATATTTTTGCCTATTAACGCGATACGATGTTAACTTAAAAAATTCAATGAACTTCTAGTCAAGTTGTAAAAAACATAAATTATACGCATACTGCGAAGTTTTAAAAGCTTAATATATGTACCAAACTCTTATATTTTAGGCTTATCTGTCAAAACGTAACCACGCGAGGCTGGGCAGAAGCAGTCGTCATAGACTATACAAGATATTTTAGGCGTCGCACCCACACGCGCAGGAAACAAAAACGTAGAAGGGCAGTAAAAAAAAATTCACAAGATCCCATTTCAAATTTTTAAACAATTTGTCTTCGACAAAAAATAAAAAAAAAGACACATGTGAGCTTGTAAAAAAATGGCACACAGGAAGTGATTATGAAAAATAATGAAGTTTTTCCTTGTCCAACAATTCTGGGCAACAAAACAAATGACATTTTATGAACCTAAATTATTTATATCGAAGATACACAAATTCAAAAAATTATAAATATCTATTGTTTTTCTTTGACTTCCCATACTTTGGTTTGCTGTAATAAAATAAACAACTTTAATGAATTTACATTATTACAGCGCCTCGCATGCCTTAGCAATATCTCAAGCTCCAACGTGGCCCAGAGTTAAACAATGCTCCTTGTTCATTCGAAAGACATCAAACGTGAACTGGTCTCTGAATAAAACCTAACACTTCATTCCGTAGTCTTGATTATACGTAACATTATACTCCAACGCGCTCGCTGTGAACACATGAAAGTGTCCGCACTACTGACATCCTAGATCGTAGCAAGTGAATTAAATGAATTGCCAACAACCGGTTCTGTAGATGAGCACATGGCTTCACATCTCCATAACTCGAGCCTCCATGTTGATGAGCACATAGCATCATAACTCGAGCCTTCATGTTGAGCTTGTTAATTCTTGTCTCAGTCGAGCATAAGTCCATAACTTCATTTAACTTTAATGTGTGCGCAGGAGTACTTCACATCCAATCAACGGATATTGCTGAACAGAGTGGAGCAATTATAGGAGCCATGAACCCAGAAATTTCTGATGAATCATAAATAATTAACCAATCAACATCCAAGCTGTAAATTAAACAAGGCAATTGCAATCAGAATACGTACAATTATTGTAGGTCTTTCGATCATGGAATCTTACTTTAGGGAGCCTCGCACTAAGATGCATCTTGCCTCAAACAACTAAACGTTATTTCCATCGTAATTGCAGATTCTAAATTAACATTTTACTCTAAATTAACTCAACGCAAAGGGCAGAATTCACCAGAGATCTTTCGGCCTATGATAACACGTACCTAATTTGAAATTGAGATCTTAATCGATTTTGACTGGAAAGACTATTAACGACCAAACAAATAATGCCAAGAATGTCTTGCCGTTTAAATAGAAACTTTAACGCCAAAAATATGACTCATGAACTTGTTAAGACCAAAACCTTCGTCAGAAAAAAAGAGGTACGAAGAGAGACTTAGTCATTATTAAAAAAGAAGAAGCGTCCTGAGACTGCTGCCAGATATCCGAGAGGTGAACAGCTCAGGCAACCACAGGAACGTTTCGAGAAGCAGCACTCGAAGTTATCTGAAGGCAGTCAACTCAAGACCGTTTATTTATAAATACTTCAAGTGAAGGAAGAAGAGCGTTACTAAGCTCAATGCAATTAATCTTCACATAGTTTCCATGGCTGCCGATTAGCTCAAGTGTATTCGTAATCAGTTCATAGTTATGAATCAGACACGATTATTCTTTTATGAAAGTTATTGATATCACATTAGGAAATAATTTAAATGCTTTTAGGCTTGAACATGAGTGTGACGTCACTAACGAGGCCACGGCGCAAGTGGCGGGCATAACAGGAAAGACGTTCTATTTATATTACGCCTCAGTCAATATATACCTATATGTATTGTGTAAACATTTAAACCGGGAATCCTAGAAAAGCCAACAAACAAATACACGCGAGTACCCACGCTAAGAAGTGCCCGAATTTAGTTAATAATGGTACAAAAAAATCGTACTTGTTATATTTTTATGTGTGAATAAAAATGGGCGCGAAGATGATACACGCCTATATTTAGTGTGAAGCTGTGGGCTCTTGTAACTTCGTAAGAAGCAAAATGCCGAGGTCACGTTTAGTCTCAGGCAATTAATGCACCTTTGCGTCATTACAATTCGATTGATCTTTACTTTTGTCATATCAAGAACTTGAATCTACTTCAATAAATGAAATTGAAATTCCACATGTGATGCAATTAAACTGTTGCTCTCGCGAAAGATTCGTATTATCAAAGGAAAACATGTTTCATCTAATTGTTAATTAAATCCGATGCGTTTCGTTGATCGTTTGTAATTTATTCGTTAGTAATATTATTACCACAATTGGTATATATACTTCTGTATGGCAAGTCGGTATGGTTAAGTAAGAAGAGATGAATAAATAAATTAAATATGGTGCTTTGAATAAAACTTTAAAAATATAAACTACGGAACTACGTTTCCGATGTTGATTCTGAATAACGTGTCAAATACGTTAATTAAACGACTTTCACATTAAAAATCTTGCAATTTTAAAGAATATGAGATGTGCCATATTTACTCGGCGTCCGCGCCTCAAAATGACCTTGCGCCACAGAAAGGTCACTGGATGAGTAACACGTAAAAAGTAGAGCTCAGACGGAAGATGCACTAGACAAAAAATTACTTTAAATTCATTGGGTCAGGGTTAGAGAATATTAGAGTAATAAAGACATAAGGAAATATTCGATAAATTTTAAACAACAATATCGCTTTTAAAATTAAAATATTAACAAAAATCAGGCTTGCATAACGGTTGACCTGGCTACAATTTTATGCATATATAAAAGGCTCTAGCAAACGAATTAGGAATAATAGTGGTTTGGTAGAAGTTGAAATTTTTACGTTCAGGCTGTAAAATAATAAATCTGATGCGTCGTCTGCCACATCTTATCTGAATGACGATCGTGATATGCTGCTTCTTGCTTAGGAAATCTCATCCTGTCTCAAATATGCGGCTGCTGCATGATAGAAAATACAGAAGTTTCGAGTACCTATGAAGAACTAATACATCGAAACATTCAACATATTTTGAAATAGGAGTCACCTCTTAGAAGTACCCATAATTTTAAAAGCAAAGTTGAACTCTCATTTAATAAGACCGTCAAGTAATGTCAATTAATTAATTTAAACCGTCAAATGAGGACTAACTGATCAATTTCCGGCCAACTATAGGTCGCAGTGACTGGTAAAGCGTTTTCAACTCAAAGACAAAGACTGTTCTTAAGTTTCTGGCATTGCCTGAGGCGCGGCGACTAATAACGATGTCCACGTAAGAAACTAAGCTCGTCCCCGCACCGGATATTGCGCGTCATAGACGCTCGGGCAAGCGAGGTACGGAGGTACTAACTACAGTAAATAACAGTGTTAGAATAATGTGATGTGAGCGTCAACAAACTACAGTCAAGTGACCTGATACAAAAGTTGGCACTGCACTCTGCGCTTATGTCGAAGGCCTACAATAGAAACTATATTTTAAGCATAAACGATACGTATGTGGATAAGAACTTTCTAGCAAGTGCTTAATAACAGCATCAACAAGACAAAAACTACGTACGATGTACCTTAGGTAAGCCTTCAGGCTTCAGCCTTGGCCTTTGGTGAACCTAGAACTTAGGTACTTAGAAGTTATATTGACCCAAGCAATGAATTAGTAGATAAGTATCTTACAAAATAATTGGAAAGATAGAATCAGGAAACAAAATCGATGATAATGAGGTTCCCACCAGCGTCTGATTCCCTGACGAGCAAAATGAAGACGAAGTACAAACATTCTTTCAACTTCATTGCGGTAGTGAACTTCCCCGTCTTCACGTAGTCAGCCGGACTCAGCCCATCCTACCTATACGAGTCGTAGATCTCGGCATCTAGCAAATCAATAATCACAGTATTTACCACATCAATGTTTCGATCACTACATTTCCTCTATCTCTAGATAGAATAGTTTACATCCTATGTATCTTGAAAGTGATGAACTAATATCCTTCCGTCCGCCACTTGGATTCCCGCTGTTTACTACAAACAGACTAAGCTAACTGTTAGGAACATCGATCTCGACACAGCGGCGCAACCTATCAGGATGCGAGCCAGAAGTCAACTGATGACTAACTAACCTAACACTGCCACGCTGCAAAGGGTTACTCTGCATAGGGCTTTAGACGATTATAAGCAAAGATCTGAAAAAACTAGTATTTTCTAGTGCATATTAATTAAAAAATGCATAAGTAATATTCTTTAATAATGGAAGTAATCAACGTACCATTGGCTTGTCAAATCAGTGAGACAGAAGAAAAACGCGATGCTTCGATTCGCTGGTGTATGTTCAAGTGCCAGAAGTTGCTTACACATGGGGTCAAAGCAGTGAAAAACCGTTTTAAATCCATGAAAATTCTGATGTTTGTTTGCAAGTTTGGAGCGTGCTTACGCGTCATGGTACTCATTTCTTTTTTGCTCCTAATTTCTAAAACCTTCTCGACATCTTTAAATTCTTCCAGAGTTGATAAAAAAATTGGATTTGAATTTCTAATATTAATTACAATACTATGATAAGTTTCGTGTTCAAGCAAAGCAGATTTTGCCCATATTAAATATGTACTGAAGAAGCTATTTCAGGAAGGATTGGAATTTGTATGAAAAACTCCCGCATGGTTTCACAGCTTGAATAATTTTCACCCTTCATAACCGAAGCCACGCAATTAATTTATCGAAATTCCGTAACAAAAAGTCAGACAAGCCGTAACGGCAATGAGCTCATGGTGACAATTAAATTTTACGGTTTTCCACTATGCGATTAAATTTATTCAAATAATATGAATGATTCTATATTATTATCAACCGTACCAAAATTTGGGAAATTAGTATATTTTCAAGAAAATTTTGATGCTGGCGAACGCAATAAGCGTCATAATTTCGATATGACGCCTTAGCACCTAAGCAGAGAACAGAAGCTCCGCGTCCCAGTCAAGCACAGAGCAAACACCGCCTTGTGCTTGAGACGCCCTGATGACACCAATTCATTGTGACAGTGGACCTCTGAGACGGCCGAGGTGACAGAGAAATTAAAATGCTTGAGCAGACGGCCATGATGGTTTGATGCTGTAGTGATGTTTGCAAAGTCCTTGTGAATTTTATATATCATATATATGATTTAGAACCTACATTTCCGTCGTCAACTGGATTTTGTCTTTTCACGTGCAATCTATGTTAATTTACGGAGATTCACCGCGAATCTGTTCTCAATGGTATTAAATGAGGAAGAGTGCTAATTTTAGTTCAATATCAATATATCGGCAGTTGAATATCAAAGCCCTAAAGAGCTGCGGAGAATTAAAGCAGCCTTAACTATGTCGAAAACATTACCGAAATTTGTACCTAAATAATTTTGACAAATAATTCGATTAGCTTCAAATTGTAGACCTTCGTAGACTTTATCTGAATATTAGCGTAAAATATTTTAGTGATAATCCATTCGCCTCTACGCGCCGGCAGGAAGTAGAAGCATCATGCGGAGCAGCAAGAATTCACACGCAGGACAGAGGGTTCATTCATTAATGGCTTACAAGGATTCACTTCTCACGTCGTATCATAAATGCAAGTTACTATAAGCCGTCTATGAATGGCGCTAGTAAAACACCGCGGATAAAGCATGCGTAATTTTTGCTCAACTACTAGGAAGACCTCCCGTCTCTTGCATATAATTCACATCATATTATTAACCACAATCCTTGTAAATGAGGTTACCGTCAGTAGACAACAAATTTTGATGGCAGTAGAAGAAAAGAAATTACATCGATGCCGTGCTTTGGATCGTGATCACCGTGACCGTTGTCAAACGTGGGAGTAAAGCTACATAATGTAGCCTTTTTCAACACTTAATGAAACGTTCGATATTTTGAATATCGGTAGTTAAAATGGCAAGTTCTGAAATTGCATCTTTAGTTTAATATGAAAATTATTTCCTAATTTTCGATTCAGCGTGAGCATAAATGCGTAATTTCATCGTAGAATGTATATGTTAAACTAAAGAAGACATTTTTTCATTTTTCGCATTATCAACCGAAACATTATGACAAAACAGGAAAGAGCACTGCTGTGCCTGTGACTCGCATCCAAGATAGACAATATTATTTTAAACCCGAGCCTCGAGTACAATTATATAATTGTAACATAATAACTTAACCTTAGGTTTAGAGTTTATTTTAACTTGAAAATTGTGTATAACTTTCTATCAAGTAAACGAAAAAATTATAGACATTGTGAATAAATTTTAAATTTTACAATACATCCAATGAATGCGAAGAATATCGTCTAATTGTTTCACTGTAAAGTATGCATCTTAGTATATATAAACCCCCACAACAAAACACTGGCCAATTCTACTAAACGATTCTTCCAGCCAACTACGCATTTCGCTTGCTCTGCCAGGTTTCTTTTGTTGTTTGTTTTTCATCAGAATAGTAAGTCCTTCAGCAAGAGATCTGAAAAGAAATTAAAGAAAAACTTATTGTCTTTTATGGATTTTAGCATCAGAAATGAGCTACGAAAAAATTCGTCAACAATTCACCTTCAACGACGATAAGTCTAACATGTAACCTGCGCAAGTTTCGAAAGCAATCTAAAGCTAATTCTGAAAAGTGCTTATTTAACATTTTCGTAGAATTAGCAAAAAATTCATAATGAATTTCAAAATATTATAATTGATTTGAATTTATCCTCGCAATCATAAACTGTTTCATTTAAATGCATGCATGTGTAGTACAAATTAAATGCATGGTCTAATATTACAAAACAATACGAATTAAAGTCATGGTCTAATATAAGTTCGTCTCACCTTCTTCGACGCGGGAGAAAGTTTTCTTTGCCCAGCATATGTACCGCCTCGTTTGATTGCAGGAAGCGCGGGCCATTTGCTCGCCGACATTGTGGTCTTCAATGACTCCCTCTGTCACAGCGTCGGTAATTGTGACTGGTTGACTCTGTGCATCGGCTTCGCTTGCATTTAAGTTCAATTTAATCTCGGCAGAGATGAGGACATCATCACTATGCTCGATGCTGGTGTCTCTGTGGGGCCTTGAAGCTCCCGCAGACAGTGTGTTCGAGGTCAGGTTGTTGGTGCTGCTCAATTCTTCATTGCTCTGGGCGACGATGTCATTATCGGGGCTGCTGATGCTGACGGTGGTAGTTTGCAAAATTGGTTTGTCCTTGATCGTTGCAGGGAAACCTAATGCATAAATTGGGCACTCATCCTCTGTCGATAAATTGTCTCGCCGTACCCAGTAGAAGCCGCGGTCTGTGGGCGAGCGAAGAGCGTGGACATAGTTGATATTCAATTAAATTAGTTGAAACCTAATAAAAAATCATTATTTTTAAAGTAAATCACCAATCCGAAATCCTTCAATGAGAACTGTCAGGAATTTTCTTGAATATAAGTTTTACTATTCGAAACTTTCTACGAAAACTCTTGAAAATTTGATTTAACTGTTATTCGTATCCTTGTTATTCGTATCCTTGTAAACTAATTGCTCGTCAACGACTGACAGTATTTTTTTGTCGTTTTCTTAGCAATTTTCTTACTAACTACACCATCAGTTTATTCTAGTTCTCAGTCTCACACGAAGTTGCGTGCTGGATAGCTAGCTCGAGTGTCGTGTTCAGGAGCTGATCGCGGGCAAGGACCCCACCACCGCCCCACTCACAGTCCCTCGCAGCCTCTGGATATGTCCCCCCTCGTCTCACGATCCTCACGCACCCGTTGTCCACTGAAGTATACTCAGGGGCGCAGAGAGGTTTGAGGGCTTCTTCATCTAAGATGTTATTTAAGATTATATTAATTATCTTACAAATATTACAATTATTCATCGAAAGCGCATTCCCGTGGAATATTTATTTGAAAAGATGATGCAATGTCTTTCTGTTCATAAATTTTACCAGATCTTCGGCAGCTAAAAAAACATTCTACATGCTCTTCAGAATAAAGTGTCAACATATTAGTACTTACAAGAAAATATTATGTTTTAAAATATCGAGTTCCTGAATCAATTCTCACCACTTTTCTGGACTTCACACAAAACTGGAAACCTGGCGTCACACCACCGTTCAGCAAGAGTGAATTGACTCGACTTTCGTGTGACCGCATTTAAATCAACTTCACTACCATCCAGTGAACCTTCGCGAAGTATTCCAATATCGCCGGCACGAGCTTCAGCCTGGAAATTAACCTCGTAGTGATGTTCTTGCGTTTCAAATGAATTTTTCTGTAGGTTAGTTTCTATACTTTGATTGTTCCCTGAAGAAAAGGATTGCCTCCTGGAAATCAAACACAGTGGAGTGAACGATAAACGATCTTGCCCACTGTTCTCGAGGGGAATGTTTGATGAATTTCCGGGCCATAAATCGCTGGGGATTAAATATTTACTTTGTTCCCACACCCACAGCTCTGGGGCAACGCTGTTCCAGTTGCGGCCTCCCAGCCACACCTCTTCTGCGCACGTATAATAATATAATAAAAAAACGTATGATAACGTGTTAACGAGAGCATTTAGATCTATTAAGTTGCACTTTAACACAATATTGACACAACTTTACAACAGAGGAATACGCGAAATCATAGTACATTAAAATTCCGGATAGTTATGTGACTCAATCGCCATCCCTTACAAAATACTCATAGATAAGCAATCTTACGCGTCATTAAATGGAATAAATTTTATGCAGTTTCAGTAGGCATTTAGTGTAAGCACATTGGTGCTATAAGAAAAAATCTAAACAAAGCTAGCAAGAAAGAATGTTTTCATTTTGTATATTAGTATCTATTTAAATGAAAATATCTTATTATATAACATGTATTAAAAAAATATAAATAAGTAAAATAATTAATTTTTTTACAGCAGACTGCCCTACCAGGTGCTCCATGGACGTCGTGGAGGGCTTGCATAACATCGTTGTGCTCAGCGGCGCTGCTGAACTCTGCGATGTGGCCCATGAACCTGGCGCACGCGCTCACGGCAGCTCCCCACGGCAGGTCAAAGGGCAACACGCCAAACGTTCGGTTGTTCAGGGAAACCAGCGTAGAAAATGGAGACGCTGGGTATACATGTGGACGTTAATCCAAGGGAAAATTATGCAAACCAATGAAAATTAGGTAAGCAAGCTATGAGAAAATAAAAATTTTGCTGAAAAAAAGCACACTAATTCATTGAGGAAATCTGTCCTATTCAAACATGTACATCAAACTATTTAATTACATTAAAATTGTATCTTTCTATGGAACCAATATCAGATATCATGATTTGAAGAATTGAAAGACTGTTCGGATAAGACTATTATTTATTATTATCGGTGAAATTTCACAGTGCAACAAATTTCCTAATCCTCACAAACTCAAATAATTCGTCAAATTTATTTGCGTTTTTGAACCAAAAACTGTCAAGCCTCACCGATAGTAGGGGTAAAACTCTCAGCAACTTATTAAATTAATCGTTATCTAATTTGCATATCAGTTACGTCAAAACCATGAATAACGTGAACCACTTTTACATTCCTATTAATATAATTACAAGTATTACTTATCATGATTAATAATTGCTTTTAATTATTATAATTAACAATTGCTTATTAATTACAAGTTTCCGGTGCCGCGTAGGACGACGCTGGGGACACTGTGTCCAGAGGCGCTCCGCCTGGAGGAGGCGAAGGAGCTTCACGCGCTGCTCTTTTGATTTTGTTTTCGACCTTTGGGCCTCCTAGATTATGAGGCATGAATAAGTTTGCATTCGTTGAATGTTCAGACACAGCACCTATTGAAGCGATCTTAATCAATTTTTGAGCGGAATTAAACCGCCAAAGGAGAGGAATTGATTTCGTAAAATAAACTACGTGGAAATGATTAATTAATTACGTGAAAAATTTTAAATGTCCAAAAATTAGTAGAAAACATAAATTTCTCCTCTACTATAACACAAATTTTGATTTTGATTTTGCTAATAAAACAAGTTTTATATGCATAGATAAATGTCTACTCTCATTTTCGATTGTGTTATTGTAATAAATCTCCATTCGTTGACAGATCAATATTAATATTTGAATAAATAAATTTAAAATTAATAAAAACTTTAATACTTTAAATACTTTAAACTAAAAATTTAAAAGCCGTTTTACCTGCAGGGTCTTGAGTAGCACCGGCGCGCATGAAGCAGAGGAACCACATGGCGGCGCTGCAGGGGACGGAGCGCAGCGTCAGATGTTCTGCCCCGTCAGCGTATACGCAGCGCGAGGAGGAGGCTCCTGGAATCTGCTCACGCAACGCGATGAATGAAAAACATAATACTAATGAAATGAACTGGTTCATAGAAAACTACAATAACTCATTATCTTTTACGATTATTATTATTATAATTACCGGTATTCATTTTATTATTGTCATTATTATTATTGTTATTGTTATTATCGTGACGTATGGTACAACCGAACTTCGAGAATAAGTTACATACGAAGGGACCTATGAACGAGGAAACGATTGTAATAAATAAGAGCAAAGATATTGGGTAGGATATTGAAATTTTCTATGTAAAGCAACCATAGATATCAAGATGATGAGAGAAATTATCGTATACATAGAAGCCGTACATCAGTGGCGTAAAATTCGAGCTCGTGCCAAAGTGTGGGCTGGATGTTGCTGCCGTCGGTCCAGACGTAACCTCGGGAGCCGTTGCCCCGGTCACTGGCGCCCACCCAAAAGCGCCTTTGTACTAATAACAAAAATAACAGTCAATACGATTAAAACTGCAACCTTGCTACTTTATAAAACAGTATGGAGAAATATATTGTATGCATATTGTGTTCATATCAGTAAGTGTGATTAATGTTGGAGTGTATTGCATTCGTAGTCGTAAGCGTGAAGAACCCGAATATAGTCGGTAAATGGTTGTTATGTATACGAATGACAAGTATGATTAAAATTTCCAATTGTAAATTAAGTAATGGTAAGCAAACGTATAAAATAGGCAATGGAAGGGGGAATTGAGGGGAAAATTCGCTCGCAAAGTGAAAAGTAAATAAAGGATCCAAAAATCGCCGAAAAAATATACACGTATATAGTTGCCGCCTGGTCGAACTAAAATTGCCAACCTACAATCTATGAAGGCTAATATCAGTCGGGGCTTGCTAATCGTTTCATTTTTCGTATCTGATTTATTAAGAAGCTCAAGAAGAAATAATCCCGGACGAAAAATATCTAAATGTATTCCAGATCTCATTAAACCTGTTTAAGGGACTGCGAAATAGAAGGGAATACCATTTATCATTAAACATGATATGAAAGGATAACAAAATTTGTACCATAATTACCTTGCATTCAAAACTAACGCACTGTCATGACGCAACTCACAGTGAGTGGAAGCTTGTTCGATGTATCGAGCAAAGTCAGCCCACATTTTCAGGTCCTGGAAGACGGCAAGCGTCGCGCCCTGCGCTTCACATTGACGGGACGCCGCCAGCCACGAGGCGCTCGATGAAGACGCCTGAACACAAACGTCGCCGAACGCGAAGAATCCGTCCTTACACGGCCCTAGATATGAAAAGGATTCATGTTATACCTCGAGAACGATACACTTTGCTAAGCATGCATGCTCGTCTATTGTTATCAAATATTTATTGCATTTACGATGCAATGACGAATAATCAAACGTTACCTTCAATAAATTACACTCTTCGTCGAAAACAATTATACGCTGCTAAATTGCACACGCAGTGAATGAGACGACCTAGTCAAAAATGTTAGCAGAAGAATGGAAATAATTCGAGAGAAAGTATAGCTATACAGTAGAAGTTCTGGATAATTTTAACTCGGTAAATTCAACTTACGCTTCTGTTCTTCCTTCTGGCAAAGGAAAGCTTTCTCTGTTAAACAGGAAGCGATGCGACTATCGTAACCAAGACGAGCTTCGGCGTACAGACAGTTCGCCTTCAGTACTTGGTCTGCAAAAGGCACGCGAACTGATGCTTCTTTTCCTTTCACAGTTAAAGCAGACGTGTACGACGACCACTTCATGGACGTGGAGAACGATTCACTAGAGAGGATTAAGTGTTTTGACTTGATACTTCCATTCACGTTTGTGGTAAACCTGAAGTAATTTCGTGGAACATTCAACCTTTTCTGTGAATAATAAGTTCGATAACGCGAGGTTTCTAGCGAACGCAATTTCATTTGATAGGTCGTTATGCTGGTCCTTGCAGTCGTCGTTAGAGTTGAATTGGCATGTGATGGGATAACAGATGAAGAATTAGTCTTCAGAAATTCCTGTTGAACGGCGTGGCGTGTTTCCCAAAGCCATTGTCGGGGCCACGAGTATTCTGAGTCACTAGCACTCACCCAGAACCCAGGATGTGAAGAGTCTGAGTTATTACGACTAGCATCACGCTCTGAAATTGAATCAAGTACTTAATGATATGAATGTTGGCGCGAGGCTGTGGTCCTCAAATAATATGGCATAGGTCATAAGGATATTGATTGCAACGAAAGAATAATAATTAAGATATAGGGTTTAATGTTTTATCATATGGAGTAAGCATTTACTGTGATACACGATCGAAAGAAAGTAAGACAGTACAATCATGATGCACATTTAATTCATGCATTAACTGCAAATAATTCAGTTGTGAAAAACATGCACAGGAAAATTGGACAACAGCAATTCTTTCAGGTTGCGTTTTTTTTTTGTATGATTTGACACATGATATTCACATTATTGTACATTGGTTTCATAATTATTTTTGAACACAACACACCTCTGAGCTCCCGAGCAATGGACAGCCACACACGATGGTCAGGGGCGTTTAGAAGCTGTCCACCGTAAGCCCGGCAGACGGACCGAGCGCTGTACCAGTCCGTCACCGCGGACGATATGAACAGACAGCCGCTGCTGTTGCTGAGTGTCCATCCTGAAGAACAGGGTCCTCCTTCTGTAGGTGTTGGGCCGATTAGCACATTGTAATGGTTGAATTTATTGAAGCAAAATGAGTTCTAAATGAATTCATACATTGGATCATATGAGTGATTACAATGCCCATATCAATTAATTCCGTTTAGAAGTTGTAGGTTAGCGTTATTCATCTGGCAAGAACATGTGATAGACAAAGAAAAAAATGTAGAATTAGCTATTTTTTCAGATATTTTCGCAAATCATTACTCGGGAATAATTTTTCTCATAAACGAGCACTGTTTCGAGACATTGGTTTCAAACTTGGTTTCGACTTTCAAAGCGAATTTTTTTTAATCGGACCTGAACGAGCATGCGGTGGTTGTAGTGGCTCCAGAGAGACCGATGGCTTGGCTTGACACAGGAAACGATTCGAGGAAGAGCAAGCTAAAGGAACAGCCTTGAATTCCACGTCGCTGTCCAGAGCCCCACATTCGTATTCGTCGGGGAAGGTGACACTAGGTCCCCATATCCAGGGGCTGACGAGCTCACTGCCCCTCCAAACCCATGAGAACTTCCCCATACTTGTGACTGACCGACTGAGCGACACCCACAGACTTGTTGATCCTACAATAAAACAAACGGAGAATGAATCAAATTTGTGTCGTAGCGATGGAATTAACATGAATTGGAATGATTCTTGTTATTAACGAGTGTGTTCAGGTGAATATGATTTTATTTCGAAAACAACGGCAAACAAGGTGAGAGGTTTGGCCGAAAAAGTAATTTATGTAAGTAAAACAGAACTTGATTCTAAAACTAATTGCAGGACTTGAATATGAGCTAAAATGAATATGAATAAAACATACCACTGAATCGCCATGAGCTGAGATACTCTCTGAAGTAGTCCCAGTGCGCCTGGTCTGTGAAGGAGGCGAGCGCAGCGCCTGGAGAGGCAAGGCTGCAGGCGTCGTGCGCCGTACGCCAGGTCGTGGCTACGCCCGACACGAGGTAGCAGCTGCCAGCGATGTAGTAGAACCCGGCCGGACAGGCGTCCGATGAAGGGGGGTTTACATTGTCTGAAGTTCAAATATAATTTAAAGAGATATGAGGTGAAATCAATAAAATCTGCATTTGTAGGCACCCTTGTACCTAATTATAGTAATGCTTTTGAAGAGTACGAAGATCATTTGATTGTCACCATCGCAAATTTACCAAGAAAAAATAATGATATAGTAACTTTTATTTCATTTTTCTTTGCTTCTTAATTTGTGGTTCTGATCAGACCCCAGGAATCCAAGATCAAAGAAATGGCGGAAATTCGTTATATATTTATTCCTGGAAAATTTGGGAGTAATCTTATAGTAATTGTCGGAACTTTACTGCAGTTGAGTAGAATGGGTTCATTGGTGCAGGTTTCGCTTATTTATTCAAATTGAGAAATGAGCAATGAGAATGAGAAAATTGAGTAATGAGAAAATTGTTCATTGAGAGCACAAACAAGAATGGACGAATGGATTGATGGGTTAGATAAGTGAATGAAAGCTGTAAGTGTTTAATGGATAAACAAAGTATACAAAATAGCCTAGAGAAAGTAACATAAATATCACTGACTCTTAATACTTGTGACGTAAAATTGCAATCGTCACAGCTTAATCACGATATGTTAGGTACAATTTGGTAGGACATACCATGTGGCTGCAGAGAAGTTCGGCGACAAATGAACTGCAATTTGTCGTGGCATATTTTGGGCACTCCCATAACACTGCCGTTGGACTGCAAGCTTAGGCAAGTTGCTATATCTCGCCCATCTCGAATCTGTGAATAAATATTTACTTGAAGCATAAAAATTTAAGTTCAAACCGAAGTGAACCACTGAATTCAGCATAGAATGTAAATTTGTCAACAATCGTTGAGCCAGAATTATATCTTTACTATTTTAACTGTGAAATAAAAGTACGAGCGCATTCGAACTAAATTAAAATAATCATGCTTATTTTTTCAGAGCGATTCTATGCACTTTTTAAATATGGTTCAATTAAAAAATGCAAGAACATCGGTTTTTTATGCGAATTTTCCCCTTGATAAGATTCCCATAACTGAATATTATTGCACCCAAAACGTTCCCGGGAATAATTTTAAACATTACAAAGGTCCCGAAAATTGTTAATGAACTTCAAGAGGTTCACCCTGTTTGTGATGAGAAAATCGTCCTTGTAGATCGCTCTGTCGCTCCAGATCCACTTCACCTCATTGTCATCAACCACCAGATTGTTGGTGGCCCCCACCCAGTACTGGTTACCGAACGCTGCCCACCATGAGTTGAAAGCGCTTAGTTACGCAAGATCAAAGTCAAATATACATTATACAATCATAAAATAATAGGCCAAGAAAATTACCTATATTTACCAATGTTCGATGAAGAATAAATCGGGAAGTTCGTGTTTCTTCTCATGTTATTTTTACGTCGCCGTTGAAACTGCGTTCTAAAGAAACTGAAGGAATTGTGTTTGAACAAAAATTCCCATCAATATACCCTACTTAATTTAAACAAGCTCATAAAATTTCAATAAAATCAGAAAATACATAAATAAATTTCAATAAAAAATATTTGATTAAGAGAACACCAGTCAGTCATAAATAATTTTTTAATGAAATTTCAATTTATAGACAAAAATCCTGAAAATAAAAACGATGCAAGTTTTTCGGGCGCACCCGTAAGAGTTTGTATGAAGTGGACGTGTTGCCGCGGGTCGTGGAGGGTTGCCAACGAGCCTCCCAGAGCCTGGCAGGAGGCGGCCGCGTCTCTCCAGGAAGCTCGCTCGTGCGTGTTAGAGAAGCAGTAGTAGTCTGCATCCAGCTTGATCCAGCCAGTAAGGCAGCCAGCCGTAGCTGTCGTAATGCATTTATTATTATAGTTTAATTAAGTGTTTAATAGGGTGAATCAGTCTCTACGCAGATTCCAGACCTAGCACAATTCATACAGCTTACTGGAGTCTCGAACCCGCATGTCACTGATCTAATCCTAAAACTTCGAACAGTATAATTCAGGTCAAACCAATGAATATCCATATTCGTATACAAAAGTTTATGTACTGTCACCTTTACAACAAATTCATTTATCTTGATTATACGATAGATCGTATTCTAAATTCCTTTAAGTCAACGTGGCAAAAAACGCGGCTTCATTAGCAATTGATCTAATTTGAACTATTACTTTATTACCGTTCTATACTATATAAAAACTATAATACTATTCATAAAATTATATTGAAAACATTACACAAGAATTGAAGTTTACCCAGAGAGATTTATTTTTTGATAAATTTAGATTCTATACTGAAATTATGCACACTAACGATATGCCTCGAAGTGCAGACTCAGTTCCATGCGCTCGAAGTTGCCGACGATGGCGCGCAGGCATATGCGCTCCCGTCCTTCCAGGCATGCGCATAAGTCCGCAGCGCAATTCGCTTCGCACATAATAAAATAAATAATGCCGAATGTAAGAAAATCTTAATCAGAAACCGTATTATGAAAAATAGTTAAGACCGTGAAGCATCAGCCAATCACCTACGGCTTTTCAAGCCAAAACCACAAATCAAAGACGAGATATCAGTGTAGAGTGTACGTAGGCTGCAACATTAGTATAATTAGGCAGAAGTTTTTCTTTTATGCAAGTTTAGGCTGCAACGTGCACTTAGGACACTACCTGTACTTTAGCAGATTTCGAAAATATGGCCCCAGGATATTAATATCTTCATTTGATTGAAATTTCCATCATATCAGTCTGGTTGTTGGCACGTTAATCACACAATTAATACAGAATACCTGCATGTATGTGCATCATTTGCTGGGAAGGCGGCTCAGCGATGCCACCCAAAGCGTCGCTGCATTGTTTCATGAGGAGCTTCAGGCTGCCAGCGGCTCTCAGAGAGCACGGCTCACGGTCCTGTTAATGTGTGTTATTAAATCACAAGTGAAATGCTTTCAGCATTAATTAAATGAACGTGGCAAAAATATCCCTCCGATTCTGTGCTGGCCCTATTGCCAGGATAATATCTGATTATCAAAGCGTGACGACGAAATTACCTACACCTTCATATAATTTTTAGAATACCCTCTACTATCTTCGCGAACTATCATATTTTACCGATGCAACCACGATTCTCAATTTACCACGATCACTCAACATGAGAAGATTCTCGGTGAGGAAGACACTTTCGTTTTTCGATTGAAAATAAAGAGTATAAATGTTAATTAATGTTAGGAGTTAATATGATAAAATACGACTTCATTCCACTTACCTCATTTATTCCGCGGAAACATTCACTTGTCTGCGGGAGAAAAAATAAGGGTATTAAGTGGTGGAATAAGTTCGGAAAGTTTCACTATAAACTTTGACAATTAAATGGTAAAATAATAATGAACATTTACATGAATCGTTGGCAATAGAACAATTTACACGTTCTATAGGCACAATAGGCAATTTATATGTTTGGCAATAGCCAATAGAACAACTCATATCTCGCTAAAAAGTTTCTGCTTTTTCTCCATTGTTTGTACAATATCCCGGAAAATCCATTCACGAACCTTCCACGAATCAACGAAAGCATTGAAATTATTCGTTTTGCCTGAGCGAGATTCAAAGACAACGTTGGTGCTGTACAAATTCTTGTCCTTCGTGGAGTTGCTTGGATTATTCATAAGAACTTCATTGGAACGTTCAACTCTTCGCACGTTGTCGTTGACGTGACACAAGTTTTCCGTCAAATTATTCACGTTTGTATCGTCATGGCTGAGCGTGGGTGATGGTTCCATCGTAAATGTAAGTACTTCTGCATCGACACTTCTTTGCATTCTACTGAGGCTGGGGGACGTGGTGAGGCTGGCGGTGGTAGCTGGGGAGCTTCGAGGTAACGTGGGGACAAGAGCATCTGGAACGTCCCCACAGAGGCCGTGAAGTTGCGAGCTAAACTCCGAATGTGGAACGCCCACCAAAATGTGACCTCCGCCATACTCCACCTGAGCAACCGAGGAAATTCATCATTTTACGCAAACTCTTGAGAATTGAGTAGAAATCTTTCATTTGAAAGTTGCCTCTGAATATTAATGAGCATATACGTTAAACATTGAACAAAATTAAAGGTCATAAACACTACAGGATAAAATTGAGCGATCCACTATATTTATGTTGAAAAACTTCTTCACAGTTAGAATCTGCACTAATGTGGACGCGCACTATGCCCACAGTAAATTATAAATAAACATTATTCAGGATAAATATGTTTTCATGTGTGGTTTTTAACTGCAACTAATAATTAACTCACGAAAATGCCAAAGGAGCCGAGGATGCGCGTGGATCTGCCGTGCCTCCAGGCTCGGTTGCCACCGAAGTGGTGGATGTCGTCGGTTAGTTGCACGTCACGGCCGTTTACGGTGAGCTGGTGGCATATGGTGATGTGTTAAGCGTTACAAGATTTGATTATATTATATATTACATAATTATATTATATAATATATTATAACACAATATTTGACGCAATATTTTTTATATTATATAATATATTAAATCACAACATTTGATGAAATTTATTTTATATTATTTAATATATTGCATCACAACATTTGATGCAATAGCAAGACATATACCTGATTCGGAGCGATGCTTTCAAGTAAATAAATTCGGAAACTGAAGATTTCCATAAATGCTAAATGTTAAAATTCACGACAGCCGCTCACCCAGCCAATTTCTTTCCTGCCGACGTCGAATGTAAAGTCTGCGGAGTCTCGGAACGAAAGAGTGCCCAGGCATCCAGGGTGGCCCTGGCATCGTAATATCAAGAATTAATATCACCTCTCATAACGTGTATCAAAATCTGTCAATAAATATTCTGTTTCTGAATTCTTCATCTGCAAGGACTTTGCATTGAAATTTTCCATCCACATTTATAAAAAATTTCAAAAATACCCGCCCATATTCTAAGAACCATCACTCAATTTGTATGTGGATTAATACTCAAAAATCAGAAGCAAACATGTTTGGTATGGTTCACCTAAAAGAGACTTTGACAGGTACCAGGCTGGGAAGTACTTTTGACACAACAAGTCTTCAAACCAACTAAAATAAATAAATAAATAATTAAAAACCTGGAAGAGAGCCGGGCAAAACTCGAGCTCCACGAACACCCCCACGGGCGGCTGTAGCGACGGACCCAGTTGTGTGAGGGAGTAGTTACACTTGACTCGCCAGTTGTACGCGTGCCCGCTGAACGTGAGGATGTGACCGCTGCTGTACACTTGGCACCAAGAACCTGCGAGGAGTGAGTGTAGTACTTTACGTCTGGTACAATACCTTGATTGTGATGCCTTCAATGACACAATGAAACGGTACGTCTGACACAATCTGCAAGGAGTGAGTGCAGTACTGTACGTCTGGTACAATACCTTAATTGTGATGTCTTCAATGAAACGGTGAAACCTTCAATCACATTTGATTGAAGTTATTAGGCACAGTTATTAGGCATACAAGCATGGTTGAACGACAGTTGCTTTGAGACATACAGAGTTATAGAGCAGTTGCTTACAGTATGCAACAGTTGCCCACAGTATACAGCAGTTGTTTATAGTTAACAACATTGCTTACAGTATAGATCTGTTGCTTATCGAATACAGCAGTTGCTTACAGAATATAGCAGTTACAGTATAGAGCAGTTGCTTACTGTACACAACCATGTCTTACAAAATAAAGCAGTTGCTTATAGTACACAACCATGTCTTACAGTATAAAGCAGTTGCTTGCAGTACACAAGAGTGGCTTACAGTTAGTTAGCAGATATCCAGTTGGGGCTATAACCCCGCGCCGACACTGCAGTTGCGCGCAGTGCTGTGACAGGATCTGGCCAGCCTCGTACTGCACTCCGCCGTACTCACAACCTGCGACCACACTCTCGCATATATTGAGATAAATAAACAATTTCAAATAAAATTAAATAAACAATCATGATGCTCGATATTCCAGAAAAAAGCCTTAACAAATTACGTACTGAAGAATACACGCAATACAAGTTTCTTGCCCAACAGTAAGAACTATTAAATATAACCAAGAAGTATGGGTAAATTAATTATTAATCGTTAGTTTGTTCCTAATATTTTCACTGATCAACACGAATTTCTCGAAAATTTTCTAGAATTTTTATTCGATAAATAGATTTCAGTGGAACCGCGCGTTTCTGCAACGATTTAAATATTAAAGGGAGAATAAGAACAAACACAAAAATGAATGGTTCATGTGGTAAAAATATCGACACCAAAATATCGACACACTTCCTTGCAGACAGCACGACCAGCGAGCGACCGTAGCATTCATACGTCCTTTACGTCTACCCGAGCAAATGGGGCCAGCATGACCCACACTAGGACAAAAAGTGCGTCGTTATTTGGACAAAGTCTCACATTTCTCTGAGTGAACGTACAGTTGGGGTCACGGAGTCCGGTGGTGACGACGCTGCCGTTGACGCAGAGCTGCTCCGCGCAGCCTGAGAACCATCGCGCGTCTGGCAGCTGCAGCTCATCAGCTGACAACACGCAGCCTAAATGCAATTTTTAATACCGATAAATATAAATGGAATATATTATTATATAAATATATTAAATATATAATAAATAGATGTAGAATAATATATGTATAGTATTAAATAATAATATAGATGCGAATTAAAAGTTTTTTAAATGATCTCATAATTTTTAGTCTAAGTTTTTATCAAATCGAAAATAGAGATCAAACGAGTCAGAAATAAATTGTAATACACTTTCAAAATGAGAACAAAATGGATTTCTATTCACAATATAAATGTAATTAAATAATGTTAGCAAATTCCGTAGATTTTTATCAATGATTTCATCAGGAAGCTAAGGAAACACATTTTTGACAGATTCCTGTTTTTAACATTAAAACTATCCATGTTCTGGATAGGTGAGTATTTAGAAAATAAAATTCACTGCGCTAAATATATAATTTGCGAGATTTTTACACGATGGATGGACGCGAGACGTGCGAAGGAAGCGTCCGTTGCGACACACGTACTCGTGACACGCACGGTAGCCCAGCACCCCTTCAGGCTGCACCACGCCATCCCAGCGGCAACCGGGCGCTGAAATTGTGGAAAATAAGCTATAGCTATAATAAATAACTATTATTTTTGGCGAGAGTAACTATCACTAAAAGATCTACAAGTTTACAGAGCTGCAGAGATCGCTGAGCTTTTTTTTTTGAATCATTATGTTAATTTCAAGCTTAAAATTTTCCCAGTAAATCTGTCCAGAGAAACCACTCGTTAACTGATAACCAAATTGCCAGAGAGCTGATACTGGTTATAGGATTTGTCAGATGCTGACCTCGCTGCCTTGTCAGTTACCAGCAGCTGATCTCACTGACTTGTCAGCTACCAGCTGCTGACCTCATTGACTTGTCAGCTACCAGCTGCTGACCTCACTGACTTGTCGACTATCAGCAGCTGACCTCATTGACTTGTCAGCTACCAGCTGCTGAACTCGCTGACTTAATTATTGTCAGCTACCAGCTGCTGACCTCACTGACTTGTCAGCTACCAGCTGCTGACCTCACTGACTTGTCGACTATCAGCAGCTGACCTTGCAGGGCCGTACACACGGCTGTCGCATGGTAGCTGACGTCATCTCTGATGTGTTCGAGACACTTCTTCTGCAGCCCCTCGACACACGCGCACAACACATCCCGACACACGTCTGCGCGGGGTGTGTCAAGTCAAGTAGCGCGTATTATGACCAGTAAGTAAAGTACTTAAAGTAAAGTAGTCACTTTACCTAAAGTAAAGTGATCAACACAAGTGAAGTAAGTGCATTGATTGTATTCAAGGCAGACATATTGAACACGAGTAAAGTAAGTGTATTCACTATTCCAGGAGGACGCATTAACACAAGCAAAGTAAGTGTATTCAATATTCTTCGAAGAGATATTATCACCAGTAATGTAGGTGTTGTATTTTTTCACGTTAGTGAAATCTAGGTACATATTAGAATAAAATAATGGCATTATTCAAAGCATATGTGAATCAAATTTTGTGTAGTTTATGAATAATTTGAATACTTAATTGAATTAGCCGTCACTCTAGTTCTGGCTAAGCAAAGCATAAATATAAACAACGTATGCATATTGCTATATTACGATGCAGATCGAGAATCGTAATTTTCATCACTTATTTACTTCTACAAATTTCACAGTTTTTTCGGTAAAAATATCATTCATTCGTTCAAGATAGTCTTAAAATTCAAAATAAAATAAAAAATCAAGTGTCCGGACATGCATCGCGAGTTCGGCCAATTTCTCGCAGATATATACATATCTTCGAATTGCAGTGGTTATACGTCATCAAACTTTTGTACTATTATGTTTACCGTATAAAGTTACATTAAATAACAGGAAAATCCAATAATCGCCCTTAATAACTATATATCAGGGTTCATCAATCGAACTATACAGTGGAAGGTAAATACGCGTGGCACAAGCATACCAGTAGTAGTAATGTGCTGGTACAAACTATGAATCACTGCAGCAGTATACTCTTAGTATAATAGCATTGTATTAGTGGCAATGTATCAGTGTAGGGCAGCAGTAGTAGCAATGTGGTACGACAGTAATATATTAATAGTATTATTATCAAATAAATCATAATTCTGACCAGCCCAGAACTGCTGGTGAGGCAGGAAGTTGTCGCAGAGCAGAGACTGGTCGAGACTCTGCAGCACAGCGAGGCAGGTCTCGACGTGCACCTCACCTCTGACCGAGACCAGCGAGCATGAGCTCTGTAAAGCACGAGCTCTGTAAAGCACGAGCTCTGTAAAGCTCGAGCTCTGTAAGCACGTGTCGTACACTCACAAAAACAAATTAGACAGTGTCCAAATTGTGATAAGCTTTCGCAACCGCAGCACGAGTAGATTGCACTGATATGCCCTTTTGCTCGGCCAAACCGGGTCAGGATGACCCATATAATGTTAATAGTGCATCTTATATTATTATATTCGTAAAAAGACTCACTCAATTCTCTGAGTGTCCAGTACAATCATAACGTCTCAAATACGTGTGCTTCATACTACTAGTAATAAGGAAGTGGTACTTACGAAATATTGTCATGGCGAAAAGACGAACAAAAATTAGAAAAAAAACTGCTCAAAAGAAAATATCAAAATAATAGTTACTCAAAAAATAGTGCGAAAGAAAGCAACATTTCTTAATGTATCGATGTAATTATGAATACAAGAAAATTCTTGTCACTCTTACAGCCTGCAAACGAAAATAAAAGTTGCGGACAATGCAGATCTAGATTTCTCAACACATCATTTAAAAAACATTAAGTCCTAGAAATAATTCAATTTTTTTTTCGATACATCATCGTTCAATAATACCATAACCTGGAGTGCATGGCGTTTATAGTTTGCATTAATTTAGTTACATTCATTTTAAAACACAAGCGAATAATTATTAATTTACTCACGGAGATTTCGAGTCGGTCTTTGCATTCGGACACCTGCGGAGGATGAAAAATAATTAATAAAAAACGTCGCACATTACAGAAAAAGATTTGAATTTACTTGGAACAACTTGCCTATAAATGGTGGTCGTATTGAACGAATTATAGTACAGAAGTTAACAGAGCAAACAAAGCTGTACTCTCTGAACTAGTTTAAATAAAATAATCCTGTAAAATACTGGAATTTCAAATGAGTTTTTGAAACGTGCAGCCACACAGCATATAGTCAATTAGACAGTCAATTGTGCCATCGGTTCTGTTTATTTCTCGAGAATTACGGTAGGAAATATCTTACTGAAGTTAAGACAGCGAACAAAGCTGCTTTCTGATCTTGTATACTGAAGTAATCATTCATCATGCAAAATACCGACATTTCAAATAAATTGTCAACAATTATATGTAGATGTTAGCTTAATTTAGTCATCTTACAGTCAATTTTGTCGATGGTACCTTCCATTTCTCGAGGATTTCATGGTAGGCCTGTTCCGTGAACACAGTTGCCACCAACACCCTATTGGTGGTAGTGGTATTGCCGACGCTCTCCTGTTGCGAATTCTTCTCGACCATCTCGGTGTGTTCAAACACGACCTTCGCACCTGTGATGGTCGTCACTGATGGACCTGTAGCTACGAGACTGGCATTCCCAGTTGTGTTGCGAAGCTCGTAAGTATTTTCGATTTGGTCCGTGTTTAGTAGTTTTAATAAATTCGAAGATACGTTGTTGCTTTGACGGTAGAGTATTGAGTAATAACTTGCAGGGGTCTCTCTCGTGAGAGGGGATGCGGGGTCCCGACTGGCTGCAAACTCTCCACAAAGTCCATTAACTTTCCCTTGCTGATGCATAGGCACCCACAACACGACACTTCCGAGCCGAGACTCCACCTGTGCAAATTATAATATTTTGACGCATCAAGCCTGAGTGGACTGGGACCTCGCTGATATAAGAATTAAATATAGAAGCATATAGCTTAATTACACACATTTCAATTAGATTAATTTGCGAGTAGATTAATGTGTGAGTAGATTAATGTGCGAGTAGATGTGTGAGTAGATAATGTGCGAGTAGATAATGTGAGTAGATAATGTGTGAGTAGATTAATGTGCGAGTAGATTAGATTAATTACACACATTTCACTTCAATAGACAAGCAATTACACACATAGCTTAATTACACACATTAGTTAATTAGTTAAAGCATATAGCATTAATTCACTCCCGAGCCGAGACTCCACCTATGCAAATTATAATATTTTGACGCATCAGGCCTGAGTGGACTGAAACATCGCTGCTATAAGAATTAAATATAGAAGCAGGAATCTCATTGTTAAAAACTTGATTTAGTACAATTTTTGTACAGTGACGAAATTCCGAGACATGAAATATAAGGCTTTCAGTAAATCATCTGTCCACGAGCACAATATAACTTTGTACACATCTGTATGATTAAGAACGGATTATTAGCTTGACGAGGAATGATCATTGCTTGTGTGGCACTCACCATAACGCCGTTGGCAGTAAGTACTCTAATTCCTCCCTGTACTGCCCACACAGCTGCAGTGCCCTGATACTGCAGCTGTGTGCTTGCCCGTTGTACATTTGCCTTTGATTTGTACTGCACAAACATTACACATCATGCACTTTAGCAATTAGCGTAACATTGAAGACCTTTTAAATTTGTTTTTCATTTCATTAGACATTGGCAATAGATGTAAAAATTCTATTTGATAATCTCAGTTTGTTCCAGTATGCTTATCAAGGTGACATCGCAAGCATTTGTAATGAGATTATTTTTACTTGAGACTTTAATTCTTAATACGTGGTTTTTGTTGTTAAACATCAGACTTTTCCGTAGAGTTGTTAATAAAAAGGAATAAAAATTGGTCATTGAAATGAAGCCTAAGTGAATAGCAACTAACTATCGAAGAGCAGTCGCTATGTAAATGGCCTCATAAATTGACGTATTATTAAACAAGGGATCACAATGCTAAGTTGATGACAAACTTCATGCTGATGTCCAGAAAGGGTAATGCTGAAGTCGCCGTGCTGCTCCACGGTAACAGTCTTGACGCAACTGATGTGCGGTGATAAGAATTTCATAGCACAGTCGTCGAATTGTGTAGTCACCGAGAGCTTCACTTCCTCAATCTGTACACAAAACAAAGTTTTATCATTAAAATAGGAGTATTACAATGTTACTGCACGCAATCCTATAAGCAATGTCGCCTGAATCATCTATTAAGGAATACAACAGAAAACTGATCATAAAAATTTCAGGGACATTTTAAACATGATTAAATAAAATTTTGTACACGACTTCAAGCAATCAACTATTAAGGAATAAAACATAAATTGATCAGAATAATACAAGGAACATTTTAAAAAACAGTTTGTTATTATACAAACATAAATTACGCACGGTGAGTAGCGTATACGCGCACAGCGACTGCCACGCGCGCGTCTGGCCAGCGAACGTGACAAGGTTCAGGCCGGGCACGAGCAGGCACGTTGCGCCTGCATGCCAGTAAACAATACAAAATTTTTACCTTGAAACGAATTTCCCGATATTTAAATATTCATGAAAGAGGCACTTGATATACTTCGATCATTTTTCTTCTTAGTTGTGGTATTCGTGAAAATGTAATAATTAGTCTTACAAGATACATTTCATTGCGACAACGGTGAACATAATAAATTCTAATCAACTTTAATAGAAATTTAACACTATTACGTTTTTTTATTGGATTCCATCGTTGATCACTCACAAGACTCCAGCGGGCGGGCGGTGCCAGAAAGACGGCCGTTAAAACAGCGCAGAAGCGAGCAGCCGACGACCAGTTCCTGCTCATGCGTCAGTGTCACGTTGCCGAGCGTGCAACACTCACGGCTCAGCTCACTGCGTCTGATCACCACGCCGGAGTCGCAGAAGAATTGAACACAAGATGAAGAGAAACTTGACCCACTTCCGTACCATGAACCATCGTATTCACAGCAGGATGGATTACGGTTGCCGGTAGGTATGGAATCGCCTTTGTAACAACCCATTTCTTCACATTGATAATAGAACGTAGCTCCTTCCAAGTGCCTAACTGCACCGACGTAACAACTGGTGTCTAAAGTTTCAGAAACGTGCGTCCAAATAGACATTGCATTAGTAAAAGCGGCTCTCCATAATCTGGTGAGGTTGCGACCAGGCGCTGAACACCACAGGTATTTGCAACGGTCTTGCAATGTCATGGCGGACCTGAAGCTGATCCCGGTGAGTGTTTTAGTCGAAGAACATTCCGTGCTGATGTAGCTTAGAGTGCGCGCATCCACCAGCATACATGGGGACAGCAAATCTTGAGCATAACGAGTAGAATACTCATGCTTGGCGCTGGCACTCGTGTGGAAATGGAGGATGTTGGATAGCGTGAGATTGCCGCGAGGGATGCTGCCTCCCACACAAAGTCCTGAGGCTCCTTCAAGGGCCTCCGTGGGCGCCCATATCACCAGACCTCCGAGGTTGTACTCCACCTGCAGCGAGTGTCATGGACAGCAAAAGATGGCATCATATGCTTCAATAATTAATTAATTGATTTATTTATTTATTTTTTCAATAATTATTAATCAATTATTACGAGAAAATCAGGAGTCAAAACAAGTATAAAGTAATAAGAGCAAGAAAATGTGTTCGAATATATTTATTCGAACACACGAAGCCGAAATCGAATAGATTATCCAAAATATCTGAAATTCGGGGGAAAACAAATTTTACAATGGATGAATCTTGGGTTCAAACACAATGAATCAAAAATTCAATGCATATCACCATCAACTGATTAGTTTACAACACGATTCAATTACTAACATTGCTATGGCATGCATTTTTTTCAGAAATACACCGCAAAAGAAAAACGCACTCCATGACGAATTTAACCGCTAGATATATCTATTCAGCAAAATAATTCAAAAATCCTCTTTGCAAATATAAGAAATATAAAAAAAATATTAGAAAGATAAATGAAATTGATGCATTATACGGCATAAGAGTATAATTGAATACTGCGAGACCTTACCAAGATTTTCGTTGACGAGAGTGGCCATGCCTGAGAGATCCTCACTCCTCCGTTCGTTCGCCAGAGCCTGGCTACTCCGTCGTCTGGAGCAGACGTCACGTCTACCAATATCTGGGTACGGAATGAAGGATTTACTTAACGCCATCAGCGAGTTTTTTGCTGGCAGATAATCATTAAGGTTCCTGTAGACGGGGATAATGTTAGCCGACAGCAGACGTCACGTCTACCAATATCTGGGTACGGAATGAAGGATTTACTTAAAGCCATCAGCGAGTTTTTTGCTGGCAGATAATCATTAAGGTTCCTGTGGACGGGGATAATGTTAGCCGACAGCAGACGTCGCGTCTACCAATATCTGGGTACGGAATGAAGGATTTACTTAACGCCTTCAGCGAGTCTTTTGCTGGCAGATAATCATTAAGGCTCCTGTAGACGGGGATAATATTAGACGATAGTATTAGCGGTTATAGCATTATCCGCATCTAGCTTAAACAGCAGCATGTAGGCTTACACTGGTAAAATCGCGTCTACCAATATCTGGGCACGGAATGAAGGATTTACTTAACGCCATCAGCGAGTTACTTGCTGGCAGATAATCATTAAGGCTCCTGTAGACGAGGATAATGTTAGCCGATATCAGACGTCGCGTCTACCAATATCTGGGTACGGAATGAAGGATTTACTTAACGCCATCAGCTAGTTACTTTCTTGCAGATAATCATTAAGGCTCCTGTAGATAGGGATAATGTTAGCCGATAGTACTAACAATTTGCATTATCCGCTTCTAGTTTAAACAGCAGCATGTAGGCTTACACTGGTAAAAGAATAGGCATAATTTTATAAAGAATAGCAGCAAGTAGGCTGTGCTCGGTGAAAGAATATGGAACGTGACAATAATGAGATTGAGGAAACTTTCGCTGAAACAGTTGGTGAAACTGTTATTAATTTAGCTTAGGAGTTGAAAAACGTTGTCACTCATTATAGAATGCGGGTGAGAAACTGGGTGTGTTGGCAATATAATTTTGGAACATTATCGATATATTTTAGTGAACTTATCGAGCAGCCTAATGAGGTGGTAATTGTCCATGTTTAAAATAAATTTAGAGTTATTTATAAAACAAAATTTCTTCGCCTTGACTGAAGTGAAGGCATAAAAAATCGACTTTGTTCACCTTGAAAGTAGAAGTGAAGGCATCGAAGAGATGAGGGCAAGAGTCGTTGGCAGCTCTGGTGTTATCAACGTCCACGCTACCCGAGACTCTGAGTCGTCGTAGGCAGGGCGGTCCACCATCAGCTACTCAATAGACAATTATTATCAATAAAAACCAGTGTCAAACAAGCGTATGTTCATAATAATGTGATAATGGTAACATGCAAGAAAAAATGAGTATCAACGAAAATAAGTCTAGAAGAAGCTAATGTTAAGAATAATTTTAACATTTAAGGTTAATGATATTGAAGTAATAATTTTCACTTAAGCGATAATTACTTTTTATGGCAGGCAGAGAAGTATACAAAAATATACCATCAGAACATTCTATGGTATATGATCCATATATCAAAATGCAATGAATTCATATATAAAACAAAACTCAAAATTTCTATTGCCATACATTAATTAATAAAAAATCCCTCACCCTCCTCGGTAGTTTCGGACACCCAGACCGTAACTTCAGGCTGGTCTTGGTCAGAGTCCGACGTCTCAGAGAGCAGGGAGTACGTCCCTGACCCATTGAGTAGTCTAAGTGTCGTTCCAGAGAACGTCTTCAAAAAACCGTCCATGGTTAGCACACACGAGCTGCCTGCGACCAGTACGAAAAATATAAACTAGAGAAACAATAAAATATTTCAGCAGGATTTGACAATTCAGGGATACTTTTCCCTTTTTCAAACTTCTCTCGTAATCGTTGTTGAAAAATATATTATGCTATTGCACAGGTTAGTGAAACTTTTTAAATTGAAATTCGATGACAAAGAAAAGGCAGTGTTAGTGTTCATAGGAAGCAACAGTAATAATAAAAACCATGGTAATAAAACTAATAGCGGTATATAAAGGATGAAGAGGTACATAAAGGATGAAGAGGTATATAAAGGATGAAGAGGTACATAAAGGATGAAGAGGTATATAAAGGATGAAGAGGTATATTGGACTCACAGCGCCCCGGCACGAGGTTGTGTGTGAGCAGTTCGCCGCGGTCGCAGAGGTAGTGAACGCAGCCCACGGTGACGTGCGATCCTGACTCCAGCAGCGTGTCGTCAATACTGCAACCTGCATAACGTAAGTTTGAAATATTTTTACGTACATTTAATTTAGAATTTATATTTATTGCGGCTTTGAATTTGATTCGGCGTTGAACATTTTTCTTTGCCATTTGTTTTATTTGGTTGTAGTTTCAGAGGAAATCAGTTTCTTACGAAACAAGAGAACAAATGTTTGCTCATTTAACCATTACTCATTTAAACTGGGTCAAGGAATGATAGTGAACTGGGTCAAGTATTGATAGTGAACTGTGTCAAGGAGTAATAGTGAACTGGGCCAAGGAATGATAGCGAACTGAATCAAGGAGGAATAGTGAACTGGGTCAAGGAATGATAATGCACTGAGTCAAGGAGGAATAGTGAACTGTGTCAAGGAATGATAGTGAACTGAGTCAAGGAGGAATGGTGAACTGGGTCATGGAATGATAGTGAACTGACTCAAGGAGGAATAGTGAAGTAGCTCAAGGAATGATAATGACTTCAGTCAAGGAGGAATTGTGAACTGGGTCAAGGAATGATAGTGAACTGAGTCAAGAAATGATAGTGAACTGAGTCAAGGAATGGTAGTGAAATGAGTCAAGGAATGGTAGTGAAATGAGTCAAGGAATGATAATGAATTGAGTCAAGGAATGATAATGAATTGAGTCAAGGAGGAATGGAGAACTGGATCAAGGAATGATAGTGCACTGAGTCAAGGAATGATAGTGAACTGAGTCAAGAAATGATAGTGAACTGAGTCAAGAAATGATAGTGAACTGAGTCAAGGAATGGTAGTGAAATGAGTCAAGGAATGATAATGAATTGAGTCAAGGAGGAATGGAGAACTGGATCAAGGAATGATAGTGAACTGAGTCAAGGAATGATAGTGAACTGAGTCAAGGAATGATAGTGCACTGAGTCAAGGAGGAATGGGGAACTGGGTCAAGGGTTGATAGTAAACTGAGTCAAGAAGAATAGTGAAGTGGCTCAAGGAATGATAATGAACTGAGTTATGGAATGATAGTGAATTGAGTCAAGGAGGAATAGTGAACTGGCTCAAGGAATGATAGTGAATTGAGTCAAGGAGGAATAGTGAACTGGCTCAAGGAATGATAGTGAACTGAATCAAGGAAGAATAGTGAACTGAGTCAAGGAATGATAATGATAGTCTATCATTACAGAGAGGAGAACGGCTGCCGAGAGGTGCCAGGTGACCGTCTTGACACTGCAGCTCACGGCAGTTCACAGACAACTTCCTGCCTGGCATGATGAACTCGCCGCCATGCTGACAACCTGCCGTGAATTACAGGTACAAATTGTAGCTGTTAGTGTCTGCAGCCGCACTATCAAAAATAGTTACAACTTNGGAGGAATGGAGAACTGGATCAAGGAATGATAGTGAACTGAGTCAAGGAATGATAGTGAACTGAGTCAAGGAATGATAGTGCACTGAGTCAAGGAGGAATGGGGAACTGGGTCAAGGGTTGATAGTAAACTGAGTCAAGAAGAATAGTGAAGTGGCTCAAGGAATGATAATGAACTGAGTTATGGAATGATAGTGAATTGAGTCAAGGAGGAATAGTGAACTGGCTCAAGGAATGATAGTGAATTGAGTCAAGGAGGAATAGTGAACTGGCTCAAGGAATGATAGTGAACTGAATCAAGGAAGAATAGTGAACTGAGTCAAGGAATGATAATGATAGTCTATCATTACAGAGAGGAGAACGGCTGCCGAGAGGTGCCAGGTGACCGTCTTGACACTGCAGCTCACGGCAGTTCACAGACAACTTCCTGCCTGGCATGATGAACTCGCCGCCATGCTGACAACCTGCCGTGAATTACAGGTACAAATTGTAGCTGTTAGTGTCTGCAGCCGCACTATCAAAAATAGTTACAACTTTGTAACTCCGGCAGCCAATTACAGGCGATTTTATAAACTCCGCCAATCGCGGACGAAAAATCTACCGCCAGGTATATACACACACAGGCCAGTTTGATAGGACGGACCCAGCTTACATTAAACATATGTCATTTATGTCGTCTATATTTGAAGTTAATCTCGCACTAGTGCGTGATGGCAGTCTTTGCTTGGATTGCCGGATCTTTGCAGGAAGTTGAAAATTAATTAAAAAAGTTATTTTTTAAACTAATAAGGAAATAGGAAATTTAAATGTAATAGGAATAAAGTTAAAGTTACGTACATGCTGGGTTAACTGCATTTATAGGATGAAGTTTATTCCCCAGCATTTGGAATTTGTGGCATCTTAGATACACTACGCTGCCTTCAGGGTATCTCTGCACTCCTTCGGCTACATCCATGCGCGCTGGAAAAAATACATACAAAGTGAACCGACATAAAATTAATTTCAAAGAAATGTCACATAATACTAAAATGGACTGACTCGATATAAATTTTAAGTACATTTAACTTGTAACAGGATAATCGCGCTGAACAGGAAGAATTTCCAACGAAAATTTTGTTATAGAATTAGGCTGTTTGACGCAATACCAAACAAATAAAAAATCAATTTGTAAGTAACATGAATATTACGAAGTGATGAAATCAGAGGCATAGGAATGACATTGCTTGTGTACCTGGAAGTTTGTTCTTGACTCGGAAAATCTCGAGCTTCACCAGCGCAAGAGCTTGAGGAATACATGCCTTCATCGGGGAGCACGAGCAGACGACGCTCATGCATACGTCTGTACATTAAATAAAAAATATATCTCAGTACTCACTGCAGTGAGTGAAAGAGAGCGCATTTTCTCGTCGACGAAAACGTGAAGTCACGGACGGACAGGCAGACGGACGGACGGACATGACGAGCACAATAGGGCATTTTTTCCATAAATGAGAAAATGCGCTAAAAATCATAACAAAACGAAAATGTATAAATATTTAACACGAAAATGACAACAATAAAGTTTGTTAGCTAATGATTTTTCTACAAACAGTTAAATTCATGAATGCCGACGCATTTATTATGCATCCAATAATTATCATAACATTTTAGCTACAAATGATAGATAGAGAAGGTTTCCAATTTTTTTTGTACAATATACCGAGCCATAAAAGTGTATATTCCCTTAGTTATGGCATCTCTAGAAATTAAGTAACATGCACCAAATTTAAAGAACAAGGAAATGAAGTTTTCGTACCAATAAGCCTCGTGAACTCCTCATCATCAAGTGAGATGCGGATTACGCGTAAATTTATTTTAGTTGCGTCGACGCACTGTGACGTTAAGCCCTGACGCACCTCTGGCACCAACCGCGTACAGCTGTCCGAGACCTGCAGTTCAGAGTTTTTAGATATTTTCATTTATTTAGAATTATATTTCGTTTAAACATACTTACTTGCTCTTAATTCTTCAATTATATTTTTGCTCATTTTGCTTCATTTTGAATCAAACCTTTTGCTTCCTTTTTATTCTTTTAATCACAATTAATTACAAATATAAAAGCAGCGCTAAAGGATTGATCAAAAACGTCCATTGACTAAACAATAAATCGACAGTATCGGTAACAATACTTGGGTATTAACAAGATATGTTTTTATCCACCAGTTATTAATCTCTAATATTTTTATTTCCGAAGAAAACTTTAAAAATTATTGAGAAAAAATTAGCTCATACAAAATTAAAGACGAAATAAACTTTTTAGTCTTGTTTATATGAATTGTTACATTATTTATTCGAATTTAATTTTGCCAAATAAACCAACGCAACGTTTGATTCTATATCGTAAGTCTCAGCCAAACCCTTCTGGTCACACTCACGTCAGCCGGACGCTCCTGGCTGTCGCTCTGCAAGACATTCAAACCTTTCATTATCTCCGGATTTTGTTAAAAACAGCACTTAAACCTTAAATTCGCCATCAGTTTTGGCCAATTATGGACTTAGATTTCGAATACATCACTTAAAATATTCTTTATGATACAGTCAACGGTCGCCCAATACTTCAACAAAATCGTTCCCGCAATAGAAAAATTTAGCTTCAGGCAACACGTATCTGGTATCGAAAAATACGTACCTGGTATCGCCAAAAAGTAACAAATCGTTCCAAGGATTTAATCGCTGACGAAATAACGCCTCCAAATTTACTTCTACTTTCCCCGGCATAAAAAGTGCGCTCGAGACTTCCATCTTCCAGCGAATCAGACGAATCGCCACGCATCTTATTTCCGGAGCTAAACGAACCGTTTCCAGGAATCGCATTAAGCTTCATTGTTCGGAAACCTCCAGCAAAGGATAATGAATCGTTGGAATGAATATATTCATCTGCTGTCGAGTTAGAAAAGATATCCTCAGTGTTTTCTTCGTAATTCGAAATTTCGGAATCGTTGTTGGAGCTTCCGTTGGAAAAAGACAAGCCTGAGACAGCGCTTTTCAGCAGGATGGCACGTTGATCGAACATTTCATCCATGGTTTTCTTGATGCGTTGTTGTAGACGCTCGGAGTCGGCGATGGAGAGTGAATATGTGACGTCATTCATAACGTTGAAGTCGTAGAAGCCACACATGCCGCTGATGCTGCCAGCTAGAGAAGTGCTGGCCCATATAACGATGCGATGAAGGCTCACTTCAACCTGAGGGACATTGCGAACTTTGCAATTTCTGAACTCAATTTGTTTATGCAGTTTAATTTTAAACAGATACCCATCTCTGGCATAATTTTATAGATGGGTATCTGTTTAATATATAACTGAAATATATTTATATTACAGATATACAAGTTAAATGTTAAACGGATGCCATCTCTATTATAGTTTTAGGTATCATGGATGAGTACATTCACAGCAGCTGAAAAAGTTAGGAGCTGAAAAAAATTAGCAGCTTAGTCCTCATTTAACGAAACGCGCCGAAGTGGAGGATCTTGTATAATTAATTTCAAATCTTTTTTATCTCAACCTGCCGAAGTTAACCAGACGTAACCAATGAAAGTGCAGGATTGTGACATCAAGCTTCTCAAGATCAACAAGATACAGGTTACATATAATGGCATGCTAGTTAAAAATGTGCTGGCGTCAGAATTTACGAAGGTTTGAAAAGAGTGATAAAAAGTGTGAAGTTTAACCACCCTTCAACTTAGTAGTGTGTTGGAACTTAATAACGCCTTATTACAGAATTACGTCATTTAATAACGAACATTTTTTAAATACTGCAACCTACTTCAGTTTAAATTTGATTCAGGTACCGGATACCTACCAGCATAGTACCCGGCAGTAGCACCCGTACACTTTGTCCTGTTCTCCACACGCCCCCCACGCCCTCAATGGTGATCCCAGCCTCGCCGACAGGTTGTTCTTGCCCTCGGTACCATACCTGATTAACATAACGCCTATAATAACATTAATCTGATTAATATTTAACTTAAAATAAAAATATATTTCTTCTTCTTACGAGAAAACTTTGTTGTGATTAATTATATGTTTGTGTACCTTTAGTAACTGAAACTATAGATGACAAGATGGAGTGCGAGCTATTCGCGACGAAACTATATTAAATGAGTCTGTATAGTTGAACAATTTGGGGTGAATTCATACCTGAATTAACGACGTTCGCCATCAAACAAATCAATTTTGTTCAATTGAACATTGTAATAGAAAGTGTGCATTTGGATATCAATTCTCCTTGTAAAGAAAAAATCAATAAAAAGTTCAGTAATGTCATTCTAAAATTATACAAAATTTTGCAATTATTCGAAATTGATCGAGAAATTCAAAATTTTATGCATCATAATTTGAATTTCATATGGCCGTAGAGAAAACACGCCCACATTTTATAATCAGTTCATCTTCCTAAACTGTTGACATGTTAACATGATTATCATATTATTTTTCCGAAAAGTGTACTCATGTTTATTTCATGTTTATTTGTTTCCTTTTCTCGAGTTAGGTTTTTATATCTTCAGTTCTCATTCACTACTTGTACTTGTGTACTATCATCTCGAACTGACGATGGAGCTAAAGTCTTAAACATTTTCTCCTGCAAAGAAATTGTTAATTTTTCGGTCATTTGCTTAGCTATCAAGTTCTTGCTGAATTTACGATCTAAGCAATCAAGTGATCTGAATGCCAATAAAAGGTTTATTAATTATTGTAATGTTCAAACCTTCTACTTTAATTATTAATTGTTATAATATTCATTAATTAAATAATTGTGCTAATGTTCAAAACTTCTACTTTAATTATTAATTGTTGTAATGTTCTATAATTAATTAATTATTGTAATATTCAAACCTTCTACTTAATTATTAAATGTTGTAATGTTCATTAATCAATTAATTATTTCAATGTGCAAACCTCCTACTTCAATTATTAATTATTGTAATGTTCAAAGTTTCTACTTCAATTATTAATTGTTGTTCATTAATTAATTAATTATTGTACTGTTCAGGACCTGGACACGTCGGGCAGACGTGGTCACGAGGTTCAGAGAGACGCCCTCAGCAGACGTGACGTGGACGTGTGAGAAGCACGACATGGGACCATCACATGGCGTCGTCTCATTCACCGCCACGTGAAGCCTGCGCCAGGGAGAATTAATGGCTTATAATGTCTTACATAGTGACTTATATACTGTATTATTTAATTTATATAATTAATGTATCATATTATATATATATATTGTATTATATGATTAATTGCTTATATAGTGACGCACTTCCATACCACAGTAGGAGCAGAGAGCAGACGTAGCTCTGAGATACGCGTTTTTCACGGCCAAACTGTGTCAGGATGACCCACACAATGACAAAAAGGATACGGCAATTTATATCCTAACTCTCACATATAGAAAAATTAATGTTTCATTATGTCTTAATCGCGACTAATGTTTTCACCCACAGGTCGATCCAATAGCGGTGATACACCCTTTTTTCCGGACCAAAGTGGGTCGAGATGCCTCACATTAGGCCAAAAAGGTGCATTGATATTTGTACAAAATGTAATTCATATCTCTTTTAGTGCACCCTACGTGTGTCACCCACGCAATAAATGTTCCTTTCAGAGACAAACGAGGCTACCAAGATGACAATTTTTTTTTATTTGCAACAATGACTAACATTTTTACATAGCTAGCATACAACATAGAATATTGAGAAAAAACACTACGAAAAATTCATTGGTAAAATTGTGCAAATAGGAACACATTTACTGATACGATCAGATCACCGACGTAGCACTGATACGCCTTTTAGCCGGGCCAGACTGGATCAGGACAAGGGGGCGAGAACTGCATCGCTATTCGGACAATGTCTCACTCATTTCCCTGAGTGAAGTAATCGTGGACCAGCAGCACGGCTCACCTGTCGTGGACCAGCAGCACGGCTCACCCGTCGTGTACCAGCAGCACGACTCACCCGTCGTGCACCAGCATCACAACTCACCCGTCGTGCACCAGCAGCACGACTCACCCGTCGTGTGGCTGGAGCACTGCAGCACAGCACACTCTGCTGTGATCAGTTCTCCTGTCCTGTATTGTACTCCGCCGTACTGACATCCTGTACAGTTTACATTTTAAAATAAACATTAATAGCACACTCAAATAAAAATAGTAACTCAGTGAAACAAAATATGAATATACGATTAAGAATAATAATGACGAGAGAGTGGGATAAAAATTAGACCTTGTTATAATAAAAGTATATTGAATAATGGCATAAAACTCCTGCAAACATGAGGTACTTAATTACACCATTAACTTTTAAATATGACGCTAAACTTACAGTGAGGCCTTTCATGAACTAAATATTTGTAAAAAAAAGAGAGCATAGCAACACGGCTATAGAATTTTCCCCGCTAGATTTATCGTAAACTTGTGTGCAAGTTTAATATTCAACTGCGCGTGTTTCATCTAATATTTCTTATTTCTTAGTACATATTTATATAAATTCATACAAGTAATTGCCATGTCAAAATGAGATAAGATCACACTATAATATTACTCAAATCGCGCAACTTTACAAAATATAACTCAGTACTCACTGCAGTGAGTAACAGAGAGCTCATTTTCTCGTCCGTGAATTCACGGACAGACAGACGGACTGACGGACATGACGAGCTTAATAGCGCCTTATTTTTCCATAAATGAGAAAATGCGCCAACAAGATGTTTTAAAATGAAGTATTGAACATACTAGTTCAATACTCACCAGTATTAAACTCCTTGGAATAATGGTTAAAGTTTTCGTTGTTAGTTTCGTGCGGGAGATACGAGAGCTGTTGAGCGGTCGTGGTGCCGGGGATCGTCATGAGAGCAGAGAAGCCTGACGTGCCCTGGGGCAGCGAGCACGTGGGCACGGTATAGCACGAGCACGGCTGCCGTGCTGGGCAGCAACCTGTGCGTAAAAATCCAAAGTTGAATTTATTAAACTAAAAACTCTTAAATTCGTTTCTCAATACATCCGTGCAGAGGTCGTACAATCGAAAATTGCTCACGTACACGCACGGTATAGCAAGAGCACGGCTGCCGTGCTGGACAGGAACCTGTGCGTGAAAATCTAAAGTTGAATTTAATAAACTAAATAAAAACTCGTAAATTCGTTTTTCAATACATCCGTGCAGAGGCCGTACTATCGAAAATTGCTCATGTACACGTGGGTGCTTGGAAGTACACGTAGCTGCTGACTTCTCGTCTCTGGTATATATGGCTTGAAAAGCTTCCAGCGATTAGCTAACGTAGTTGCGAACTATGAACAATTTTTGTTAGTACGGCCTCTAATTCATAGCACGAATAATATCAAAATAAGTAATCGCAAATCGGAAAATAACTTTTGCTAAAAATAAAACCAATAAAAAACTTAAAAAAAAAAACACGTTTTCTTAACGGACAAAAAAGAAAAACATTTACTCATACATAACATTTAAGTTATTTAAAATGTTACGTAATGTTATGTAAGAGTAAATGTTTTCTTTTTTGTCCGTTAAGAAAACGTGGTTTTTTAAAGTTTTTTATTGGTTTTATTTCATTATTTCTAGTTTTGTAAAAACCAGAAACACGTGTTTTTTTTTAAATATTTTTTTAATATTTATTTATTTTCTACTTTTTAGTTAGCAATTTTAGCAATTCAAATCAATTTCCAGGGTTGGCAAGTGTGGATCTTCAAGAAAAAACTCAATTCCAAACCGCGAATTTAAGTGTTTTTTTTTTCTTAATTTTTTTCTAAATTTTTTTTTAATAATTATTTTTGATGATCAAATCTTGAATTGTTAGGCAGCATAAGCATGCAAGCCAAATTTCAAGTTCCTAGGATGTTCAGAAGAGCTCTAAATTAAGGTCTAAATTTTCGATGATAGACAGACACCAAACGAAGAAAAACGTGGTAAAAAAAATTATCACCAAGAAAATATGACCCATAAAGGTAATATGTTGCACTGAGTGATACCTAATCAGACATTTAACACTCACATGCATAGGCATTTCCTGAAGAATTCGTTACTTGAGTCGAAACGATTTCCACTTCAGCAGAAACCAGATTGGAAAGCTCCTGCTCACAAGAATTGTGTATCGAGGTTTAAGCAAATAGTAATTTATACGATGCGTTGGACAGGAACTGAATATTTTCATTACTATCGAGAATAATTTTCATGTAAATTCACTACACAATCGTATTATGGAATGCTTCGTGTTAGTACCACTTACTTTGAGCAACAAAATGATGAAATGCACGTTCGTCCAATGAAAAAACTCCATCTTGCGTTGCAGTTCATTCAAGCAACTCTGGAGAAATGCTTGGTGCAAAAGGTCAAAATATTCAGCAAAAAATTCTCGTGCAGAAAATTTAATGCATTCATGCAGTCTTCTCAGAAATAATCATGAATATCATCCGTAAAGCCAGAGGAAATAGTATATCGTCTTCCGTATATGGCAATCGGTCATAGACTAATTGCAATCCCGTCAAGTAAGCCCATGATAATGTTGACTTTTTGCACTGTGGATGCTTTCACTTCCATCTTAAATATTTAGAAACACGGTAGCTGTTGTCCTAACAAATTTCAGGGACTGGACGTGCCGAACGGCTGATGTTTAATAAATGTCGTAACAACGAAGGAGGATAAGGATACTCTTCAATAAATAAAAATTTATGTTTGAATAGTGCAGACACAACTGAAGGAGACTCTCTATTAAATAAAAGTTTATGTTTGCACAGTACAGACACAACTGAAGGATACCTAACGCTCTATTAAATAAAAAAGTTTAAGTTTGTACATTACAGGCCCAACCAAGCACGACCAAGTCAAATTATAATTGAACTTGTCCTATAAATATCAAGGTAAAGACGTTGTTTCTTACACAAATCACAAATATTGAAGAAACAATGTCTTGACTTATATTGACGATAAAAATAATTCCAGTCTAATATCACGCGCCGTTTTATGGAGCATCACCTATACGATCCACAAAATAAAATAAGTTTACCGAATTTGAAGAATCACACGATGTCATTGCATTTACATTCATTTTACTCGATTGTTTCGGGCGAGTACCCAAACAAAGTAAAGTCAAGAAAGTTAGCGACATAAAGTAGCCTTTGTTCTTCTCTAGTGAGCGTGGAGAGCTCCTTTATTGTTTTGGTGAAATATTTCTCGCCCAAACCGACATTGCGTCGCTTTTTGTCCACAGTAAGGTCGTCTGTCGTGTAGTTTTGGTCGCCAGCATCTTGGAAACGAGAGCCCCGGCGCTGGACCGCCTTCGCGTAGTAGTCTTCCCTGCCTACGAGCTTCATCATAAGGCTCGTGTCGCGGTCAAAAGTGTGCATCTGAAATGAAAAGAACCGTGATATTAGAAGGAGGTAAGTCTCTTTGTTTATACCTGCTTTCCTTGAATCGTTAACCTTAGAATAATTATTTATTATTTTTTTAAATGTGTGCCGGATCCCAACTGTAACACCAAACTCCTCACATTACAAATATAAGCAATAAGTCAACGGAATCTTAATCATTGTGGGATTATCAATATTAATAAAACATTAAAATTTGGTGATTGATGGCACCGGTCAATAAGTTCTTAAGGTCTGTAAGTTACGGTCTACCAATAAATTTGCTGAGGGCAAATAGATTCAGAAACATAACAAGTTAAAACGATGAGATACCGCCGAGATGACGTCATAATGCGTGGAGCACGGCGAGCACTGCACGTGTTGCGGTTGCCAATGCTCATCAATCCTCCGTAGACAGGCGACGTCTCTGAAGCACGACAAATTCTCCTTGATGATATAACGTACGAACTCCTGGAAAGTCATGTAAGGATTTGTGTTGTTTGGATCGCCGTTCATTTCGAAGTCGGCAGATTTACTAGGGTCACCCCTGACGGTCAGGAGTTGGTCTAAGGCTGCGTAGCTGTCCAGGGACAGATTGTGTTCCTTGATTGCTTGCTTGGTCTCCTCCATGATTGTGTGCAAGGACTTGCCGCGCACGGAGGCAATCCACTTCAAACGGCTAATGGGTCGATAGCCTGTTTCTACTTTGTTGTAGTACGCGGACACGATTCTGCGGGGACAGAGCACTGATTCAAGCATTGCACATAATGAGTTTCATATTTTAACGTTGATCAACGAAGTTAGTATGATTTTTTGAACAATTAATCACTCACGTTGCACAAATTTCCTCTAAAAAATTTCTATATCACACGACTAAATCTCTGGATACAATTTCTATGAGGAGTAACACATTCAAATAACACAGAAATTCAAGTGTAATATGACGTAAATTTGGCTGTATATATGACGTGAATTCCAGAACTTTTGCGAGAAACCTTATTATCAAGTGGGCAGGTGAATAGCAAGCAATGAGCTACATTGCGAGGCTGAGGTTATCTGTGACGAATGCTGCGTAAATTATACACAAAATATCTTAATAAATGCTTACTGTATTGCTAAAGGTAATGATTTGATGATATGGAGCATTACCACCGAAATATATCAGGAATACCTTAATACTCATTAAATACAATCCGACAGGAAATAATGGAGTGCGTGTCAAGAGCCAAACTGCACGCAAAGAAATCAAAGTGACTGTGTGGGTCATCTTGACCTAGTTTTGCCCGAGAAATAATCATATTCGAGGTACACGCAGCAAGTGTGTCGCTATTAGGGCAATGTGACGCATTAAATTTTCTTATTGTGCCCACTTAACGTATGGGTGTCGACCCATTAATTATTTTGAGTGATACCTAACGTATGGATGTCGACCCATTAATTATTTTGAGTGATACCTAACGTATGGGTGTCGATGGACCATGAACAGCAGAAGGTCATGTCGCACGAGCTCCTGTGCGAGGCGGTGGGCTGGGGGACGTGGGTAGAGGAGGTCCATAGCGTCGTGGACTTGACCGTCCGTCAGGCTGTGGGTGTCCACACTCTGCCACTCCACCATGTGACTCATCCACGACGTGCTCCCTACCTGTAGCAATGAGGTAAATAAGTGTGACTTTGTCCATACAGCGATGCATTTTTGGTCCTTCAGTGGGTCACCCTGACTCACTCTGGCTCTGCAACAGGGCGTATACAGTGCCATGTAAGAAAGTGGGTCACTATTAGGATTATATATGACCAGTTTATTTTTCGTAGTGTGCATGAGCAGGCAACTTGAAGAGCGCGCAGTTGTGCAAAGTGCGTCGCACCTTAAATTGTGAAGGCACATTGACGAAGGCACTTTGAATAGCCTTTCAGAGGCTACTTAAATAAGAAGGCACATTAAATAGCCCTCCAAACTTACCTTAATTAGGAAGGCACCTTAAATAGCCCTTCAGAGCTACCTTAATTAGGAAGGCACCTTAAATAGCCCTTCAGAGCTACCTTAATTTGGAAGGCACCTTAAATAGCCCTCCAGAGCCATCTTAATTATGAAGGCACCTTAAATAGCCCTTCAGAGCCACCTTAATTAGGGAGGTACCTTAAATAGCCCTCCAGAGCCATTTTAATTATGAAGGCACCTTAAATAGCCCTTCAGAGCCACCTTAATTAGGGAGGCACCTTAAATAGCCCTCCAGAGCCACCTGAATTAGGGAGGCACCTTAAATAGCCCTCCAGAGCCACCTGAATTAGGAAGGCACCTTAAACAGCGCACAGTAGCCGAGGTGGGTCGCAGTGTCCCAATAAACGCAGTCCCAGGGCGCGCGGGTTCTGCCCGCGAAGCTTGCATGGCGCGCGCATGCGCCGTCCAGCACCAGCCGACGCAGCGCCAGATGCCAGATGTGCCCAGACTCCTGGCGAGTTAAATTCTTAGTGACATGCAACACATTCATTGCAAATGAGAGAATTAGTTGATTTTGAGCTTTTCTTAGAGCCATCAGGGTAACTACATCCCCAAGACGATACCAATAAATAAATTTGGCCTAATTGTAACTATTCGTTATTACAAATAAGATAATGATTCAATGTGGAGCTTTTCACTTCATTTTAATTTTAAGCTTTTCCTCGAGCTATTGGGGCAACCACGTCGCAAAGACCAAAGAAAGAAAGACAGAAATGAAAAAAATCCGACCTAACTGCATTTAGCTGAAATCATTATGTCTTCCATTTTAATTTTGTGATGTAAGAATATAATAATTAATCATACACTAATAATTAATGTTATACACTAATAAGAATAATACATGTACACTAATAATAATGATAATTAAAAATTAATACATTAATTTCTTGGACATTGAAAAGTAAAAACGTTGTAAAATTTTGGGAAAGAATAAGTAAATTAATTCAGCATAAAATAATTATGACCTCAAAGGTAGAGTTGAAGATAGGAATAAAAGAATCAGCAATAGAAAACCAGCTCATCTATAAAGCTGTACTCATTAGGAGCTAGAGTAAGAATATATTGACACTGAAAGAAACATTGCTTGAAAAAAGAAAACATTTTCTCAAAGTGGAAGATATAAATAAAAGAATGAGAGTAAAAAGAACATTACCTCATCTGTAAAGTCGGGGAAGTTGCAAGCAGTGACTGGTCCGTCTGGAGACGCGCGTACTCGTGCGACAGCGAACGCCAGAGCGGCATGATAATTTGGCACCAGAGAAGGGCCCGAGGGCGGCACGACGGTAGCGTTAGCGGTGCGTTCTCTCACGTACGCAAATTCTGGGTCTTCGGTCGCACTGTTATCACGTGGAATATTTTCTACATAGTTCGAATCGGGTGGTTGACTTAGAAGCTTTTCGTAGGAAGCTAGTTCATCGAGTTCAGCGTATGTCTCGCGGATCCAAGCTTCACGTTCAGGGTTTCGTGGAATATTTTCATAGGAGTTGAAGCACAGTAAGTTACTGAACACAAACTGTACGTCATTCAAATTTTCGACAACCCTTCGATCATTTTCCAACGAACCAAACTCAAATTTATCGCCGTCACCATCTGGAAGACTGTCCGCATAAGCATCGCTTGTAATATCATTTTCTAGATCTACGTTCAGATTTGTTTGGTCTGAAATCCATACGATGCCAAGCAAAAGCAACAATAAACATGCTAACCGCCACACTAATCTCTTTCCGTGTAAAAGATTCCATCTTAAGCGGCGTTTGTGACAGAACATTTCTAAGAGTTAAGTCAGAATTATTCACATGCCCATTCATTCAAAACTATCGAATTAATTTACTTCGTTATTCAGGAAAAATAAACTATTAATGCTATGAAACATGAGAAATTAATGATTGAAATAATTGAATTTTTTTAAATGCCGAAAAATAAGTACGAAATTCATGAATAAAATGAAATCAGGAATTTTTCAAGTAAACCTAATTTTCAGGTTCGATTATTTATAGCACTTTTACGACGGTGAACCAAATAATTTGTTTTTCAGATAAGAAAGCTGTTGACAAATTTTTTACTCACAATAAAAAATACTAAAATAAAATATTAGGATACGATATCTTCAAAATAGTCGCTCGTGCAACAATTCGTCGTTATGACATCCTTGCAGGTTTCCTTGTAGAGCAGAGAACAAGTCCACCGCCTGCAAGTTTTGTTAGAGCAGGTTTTTTTCGGCGCAGTTTTTTTTTGCGCTTGTACCAGCACAGCGGCAGACAAGAAAAACCGCACCACCTCATGCAATTAGTGAAGATAATGTAAGAGGAATCATCGCAGTGTATAAAAGAATGGGAACGGGAGATCTTTACCGAATTCTTTAATACAATGATGGTGCAGAGAGCACATCTACTGAAATTACGCCGAATCCTCTTGCGTCAGTTGACCTAACATTGAGATTGAAGCAAATTAGACATTTGCCCTTCCAGGGCTCTACTGTAGTATAATTTATCACATTGATTCAGGCATTTGCCTCAGTTTATGTGCGCTTGTATTCAGTTTAAGCCTGTTATGAAAAAAATTGATTAAATTATTCACTGATTGTGAAAAACTTGATCGTCCAGAATATAATTATTAATGAAAATTTAAGACAATTTTCTACTAGGATAACGAATTTGAGAATAACTGCAATTTTCAATAACTGGAAGCTAATGATGAAAACATAGCTTTGCTTCAGTCAAGAGATATTAGATATAGTTCACAGTTGCTTCTGATTTAACGGAATAACATGAATTAAAAATGTTGTCTCAGGTACTGTTCATTTTATATTACCTAAATAGTATATTGCATAGTAGCATTTTGAACAAAAAGTAAACAACCTATTAACTAAATTTAAAAAATTAATAGGAAAAGCTTTGCAAATTTTATAAAATTCAAATTTCGGATTAACACGCATATATAACGGTGAATATTCCAATCAATCGAAGGATGTAACGATGTTAATGTGTTCATATCGCCAATTAAATAATATCGTTCGTCTTTTTCAAGGTCAACGATTTGATATTTCTTGCATCAAACTGCACTCAATCACTGAAACAGAAAAACGATAAACACCCAGCATAATGGTACACATTTACCAAGACAACAAAAACAGGCACCCACGCGTAGCGAGTGGCCGCGCTAACCTCACTCGGGTGCTGTTTCCAACCGTCTGAACTGTGAACAGGTTGCCGACCCGTTCAGACGGGCTACAGCACGGTGTACCGTTACTCTGTACCTTCAGGGGCCGTAATATCAAAAAAAAGAATTATAGTTACGAGTTTTCAGCTCTTTCAGCCACTCACTGGCAGTTTTTCAAGCTAAACCTACCAATCATAGAGGAGAAATCTGCCGCTACGTGTACTTAGCCTGTTGCGAATGACTGAACATTTTTTCAGTAATGTGGCCTCTGGTTTTCAGGAGATAATAACAAAGAAGATACTTTTCAAGGTACAAATTTACACACATAACTAAACAGGCATATCTCTTTATATAATTACGTGTTTTACAAACTGAATTTTAAAACACACGGGGTATAAGATTTCGTCTACAAAAGATGGACGCGAAACATTCTGTGCAGATAATTGGTTTAAATTATAGAACATTCATGGAAATATTTTCATGATAAGGTCATGATAAGAAATTAAATATCCATTCAAAAGTCATAATACAGTTTTACCTTATAAATGCCTTACTAGATCCTTGAGTACATTCCGCTATTTCTGAGAGAGCTATTTTGATCAACAGTAACTGTACTGTAGCATATCAAATCGCTGTCGGTCACAGTTTCATAGTTAATGTTCAGATATGTTTTCGTCTTTACCGAGAGCGTTCAACAAATAAACAGCGCAACGACTGATGTTAACAATTCAAGCAAAAACAAAATTGTTTTTTCACGAAATCACCTCATTCCTGGCATGTACGAAACGCTACATCGTCGGGATACCTAAAAACGTATCTTAAGAATAAAATATCAGGCGACAGGAAGGGTAGAATTCGAATTTAATAATTTCCTAATTGCCTCGCGTCTCCAGTGGCCCGGCGCAGCGCGGTCAGAAAAGTTAATAAATGGGTCACATTGTCCAAATGGTGACACAATTTCTGCACGTAATACTGATACGCCTTTTTGTCATGCCATTTGGTACCCACACAAGGTAACAAACAAGTGCATCGAGATTTGAAACATGTCTCACTAGTTTCACCACGTGCGCTATGTCGTGCCCACGCCGTTCGTGTCACCGCACACATGAATTATATTCATAAATAAAGATTATTGGCGAAATTAAGCAGACTTCAAAGTTTTTCATCCAAACTTAAAGATTGTTTCCATAATGCGTTTAGACTTTGGCCGTAGTAAAGTGAAGTTAGGCACTGTAGTGAATTTAGTCTAAGATTGTTTTTTACTTGATATCAATTATTGTCCTTGCTTCCGACAACAGCCTTTGCGGTACAGCATTCATGTAGTAAATTTTCCTGTAGTGACCGAACAAATGTGGAACATGATGATCAAAAAAAAAAAAAAAAAAAAACACGCGTACTGCTTATCAAATTTGAGATAATTAGTCTCTTCGAGTACACTTACAGTATAAATTGTAAAGAGTTATCCCTTCATTTTCAGTGTAAAAAGCTTCAACATAAAAATAAATACGTGTCAGAAATAAATCCCGGAGAGCGAATTTTATTTACTCTCAGCTTAAATAGAAGTCAGAACTAAAAATAGTTAAATAATTAAACCCAAAGTTAAAATTTGCATCGGTACAGCATTCATGTAGTAAATTTTCCTGTAGTGACCGAACAAATGTGGGACATTATTAAAAGAAAACACGCGTACTACATATCAAATTTGAGATAATTAGTCTCTTCGAGTACACTTACAGTATAAATTCCAAAAAGTTATCCCTTCATTTTCAGTGTAGAAGGCTTTAACATATATACTATAACTACGTATCAGAAATAAAGCCCGGAGAGCGAATTTGATTTTCTTTCAGCTTAAATAGAAGTCAGAACTAAATCGTTAAATAATTAAACACAAAGTTAAAATTTGCAAGTGATGCCAGCCGTTGCTTGTTTTAATCCCAACCTAACAATCTGATAATATTGAATGAATAGTCGACAGTGGCTAATTTTATTAAAATGATATATTCTTCAATTAATGAAGCCATCACAATAACTAATTGACTAATCCCATCTCAGGATTAACGCAGCTACGATGCCTCTTCGTCCGATATGGAGAACGTCTGTAGAGAAGGAAATAAATACGTTAATTCACACGAAGTAGAACAAATAAGGCTTCTATTGATAAACATTATAGTAACAATAGTGATAACAGCGATTCTCAACATCAAAAAATTCTCACAGCTGGTTGCGGCTCTCGAACACGCAACTCACTGTTCCGATTTTAGTGCTCTGAACTTCAACTACTAAGCCAACCCATACATGACAGGAATAATTAGAAATCGTTGATGAAAACACAACAAATTGAAAAATATATAACTCAGTAGGTACTCACTGCAGTGAGTGACAGAGACCGTATTTTCTCTTCGACGAAAACGTGAAGTCACGGACGGACAGATAGACAGACAGACAAACAGACAGACAGACGGACATGGCAAGCACAACAGTGCATTTTTTCCATAAATGAGAAAATGCGCTAAAAAGAGGTCCTACATAAAAAGTTAATACAAAGGACGAATATAAGACAACATATCCCATTATTTATTTATATACTTCTTGCTTCTTCTCGCAGAGTTATAGGCGTTCAATCGTTTGTTGCGTACAAAGTCATTCACAACCACCTTTAAATAGTTGATAAATTACGATATTTTTAATTAAACGATGCAACCAAGTGATACTACGATTTAATTAACACATTTGCATAGATTTAACAACATGAAAATAAGAAAAAAAACAAGAAACTAACAACTGCAGCTTGGGACTTCGCAGTAAGCAAATAAATAATTCGTAAAAATGAAATCTTTCAGCGCTAAATGCATGGAAGACTACACAGATGAACTTATCTTGCCCGGTTACAGGGCAGAAGGACAGAAGCAACCTTCACATAAATTACTATAAGAAATGTGAACTAAGTTATTAATTAAAATGAATTTATAATAAAACAAGATAATAATTAAATTGATTCCTCAGAGAGGCGCCCTCACCTCTGAGAGGGAATCGCTGAGGTCCTCGCCGAAGAGCGGCACCTTGAGCTGGGCGATGCCACTGACCTCCCCGAGGTGCTTGGACGAGTTCAGCACCTTCAGGATCAAGTTGGTGCCTTCACGCTCATAGGCTGCGAGGATCTGTCCAGTACAAAGAGGTAACCAGAGGTTGTCATTACATTACCTTCCGAAATACTTTGATATTGGCGAATCATTAAACAATTTATACAGTCTAATTTTAAATTTGGCACAACGAAAACTAGGCATAACCGAGGCATAGAACGAGTCAAGTAAGCCTGTGCAAAAGAAAATCAAACATCCGGGTCACACGAAAAAAAAACACAAAAAACAAAAAATTAAACAAAATTTCAACATTATACACAGCAATACACAGGGAAACACACAAAAAATTAAACACAAAAGTTAGAAATATTTAAGAAGAGACCTGTTGGCCACACGCAGAACACTGCTTGAATGCCGGGCTGGTGGGGGTCAGGAGCTGTTGGCTGCTCAGGAACATGCGCACGCTGTGGGGCACCGCCCCTAGCACGCCTTCGGTGCTGCCCAGACCGCTAGGGGCGTCGTGCCTGCAAACAAATCATCACAGTCAGCAAGGTTAAGTATTATGCGTCGTCCTGTCTAATACAGAGCCGAGAACGGGCGTAATGTTATTATCACATAATCATTCCTGACGAACATGGATATAGGTAATAGTAAAAGCAAAAAACACCAAAAATAAATCGTAAAAATAGGCCGTAGAAAGAAGCTGTAGAAATACTGAAACAGGACGTAGAAATAGTATAGAAATACTAGTAGAAATAGAAGCTGTAGAAAGTAGAAAGAAGCTGTAGAAATAGTTAAACAGGACGTAGAAATAGTACACAAATACTAGTAGAAATAGAAGCTGTAGAAAGACCGTGACCTGAGCGGGTGTTGCAGGAGAGATGCGAGGAGCTCAGCGGCTTGTGCGGCAGCCATGAGACTCACACCGGGGCGCGTCACCGTGCACTGCTGGTCCAGCGTCCTGTCCTCCTGAGACTAGCAATAGTAGCAGTGGGGGATTAGTTGTGCAGCAAACAGGTTCTGTAACATTCCTGCAATACACACAGAATTATTCCTGTACTGAATAGTTAGAAGCATTTTTAAATAGTTTATAAAGAGAAAAGTCTAATGATAGAGAAGCCCTCCTGAGACTAGCAATACACAGGGAAGTATTTCTGTATTGAATAGTTATAAGTATTTTTAAATAGTTTATAAAGAGAAAAGTCTAATGATAGAGGAGTCCTCCTGAGACTAGCAATACACATGGAAGTATTTCTGTATTGAATACTTAAAAGTATTTTTATATCGTTTACAAAGAGAAAAATCTAATGAGAGAAGTACAAGTAGTCTTATATCATTCCTAGTAAATAACATTCAATTTCATTGCATCATTAAATTAGTATAATACTATTTTCAGCAAAAGCATAGAGAAATCCAATGATGTCAAAGCGCAAGTATTTTTAAAATAAGTTTTAAAGAGTGGCATTGAATTGCATCGCAAGACTAAAGAAAGCAGAACTATCATAAGCAAAAACACAGAGACAAATATCATGATGGAGAAGCACAAGTGTATTAAAATTATTTCTAACGAGTGGCATCCAATTTTATGACAGGCTCATTGAGCGAATGGTTTGAAAAAAGTCCACTTATTCGAGGAATTAATAACGGAGCAAAAATGAACTCATGAAGAACAATAGACATAAAATACGCGTCAACGTTACATTAGGCGCTGATAAATTTTTGTCATCCTCAATGGATTCAAGCCTTCCGAATAAATAATTCACCTGCTGAGTTTGATCAGAACTATTTCCTAACTAGAAATTTGTATTCCATCAACGATTCTAATTTCAATATTGCTTCTTATTTCCCAGGCTCTTCGCTTCTACGTTTGACGTTATACTGCTATGCATTTGAAGCTTTAAATTCAATATATTATAACTTATACTTAATTTAAACTTATTAGGCTAAACTTTTTATCTAGTAACCTATATTGAACATAAACTCATTAGGATACTCACGTTTCCAGGCACGGCGACATCATTACAGAAGTAGCAGCCAAGATGGCGGCCGGGCACCAACTTGCAGGAGTAGTCGATCAGATCCGTGCAGCTCTCTGGAAATAGCACCGCATAACTAACATCACAACTACGATCTTAGCAAGACTCGTAACATCGGCCACAAGATGTTTCATCTAAATAGAATTCCAGCAACACATTTTCTGGAAGCCTATTACATCAATATGGCTTGACATAATTAACATATGTCCGGGCATCGTTGGTAGCACAGTTAATGATGTCGTTTCTATGACATTCGTTGATTAATGCTTTATTTAATTGAACTCTGAATTCATTGCTGAGGTACGATAGGTTCTAAATAATGTCCTAATAATACAATATGGATGAATAAAAAGATATGAATCCTTAATTAGTACTTATTCAAAGTTAGACACGGTGAGGTAGGTACTATCACAGGAATCGATCAGGTATCGTTATCAACACTATCGCTATAGATACGATTGCCAGAGTCGTCTCAAGTAGATGCAATAGAGGCTGGCTGCTAGTGCAGCTGAAAAGTGTTTGTTAGTGAGTGGACTCCGATTATCTCAGGGGATGCTTGAGGAGCTTATATAGGCTAATATAAGCTGAGAAGCTTATATATAATTACATCACATATGGTGATGTAATTATATATGGTAGCCGCTACTCAAGTATTTGTGGTGCGGTGGACAACCTGACACATACGACGTCTTCACTTAAAGTATCATCGACGGACCGGATATTAATATTATAGTCACGAAAATACAGTGCATCACAGCTCGCCAGTTTCAATACTATATGCTGAAAATAGAACAAAGAAAAAAGAGAACATGAATATCTTACCAACAGCAGCGCCGTGGTTTGGCTTAGAGCCATGGCGGATGACTACGAAGGAATCAAAACCTAGTGCTGCAGTGATCACGATCTGGTGGAAAGAGATAATACAAAATTAACTTAACAATGACGAGCAAAACTGTAAACCGATAAAAACAAAAATAAAAAATAAAATTATAACATTGAAAACTTGTCGTAATAAATTGAAAATGATTCGTCATCTGGCAAAAACGAGCAGCACCTTGTTGAGACGTGCCTCAATAAAGGCATTTAAACTACAACATGAAAACAATGGCTCTGGCAATAAGAATATATGTATAGAGTTACATAAAACACAGCCAAATAAGTAGAGTCTCATAATAGACACTGATGTCACAAGACGAAATATTTGTTTCAATCGAATCAAGAAAAATGCACCACAATAAGGAAACTATATGCAGAAAAATACAGTCAAATCTGAGATATTACTGAGATTTTGTCCAAATAGCGATGCACTTTTTAACCATGTATGGTTGTCTTGACCCACTTTGTCCTGGCAAAGGGACTCTTACGTCCGCTCTCCATCCGTGCAGTAGTTAAGAACGTATGTCACAATTTAGACACTACGAACCAACCATTTTCCTGAGTAAATAAGTACTCTTTTAGCGCATTTTCTCATTTATGGAAAAAAGGCACTATTGTGCTCGTCATGTCCGTCCGTCTGTCTGTCTGTCCGTGACTTCACGTTTTCGTCGACAAGAAAATGCGCTCTCTGCCACTCAGTGCAGTGAGTAATGAGTTATATTTTTTTTAAGAAAGAACACGCTTAGAAACTTGTCCACTCTCTGCTCGTGCTATGGGCAATAAAGCGTCACCATTCGGATACTCTGACCCAATCATTTTCCTGAATGAATAATGCGCCTATTGGAAAAATGACACGCCAGCACCTTGTTCATCGAGGCCCCTATGAGGGCAGGCAGCCAGCGGCTCTCCCTGGAGTCGGTGAGGAGGAAGACGACGTCGTGGTCAGCTATGAGCTGCTGCAGGCGCTCAACCGCAGACACGGCCACCTGCTCCTGGTGGCGGCCTGGTGGGTGCCCGGGCATTGGTATGGTCAGCACCACGCCTTCTGAAATCTGTGATATAAATTACAAGTTTGGCTAAACACAAGTGTTCACACGGGAACAGAAATGTTCAGACGGGAACACAAGTGTTCACACGGGAACACAAGTGTTCACAAGGGAACACAAGTGTTCACACGGGAACAGAAATGTTCAGACGGGAACACACGTGTTTACACGGGAACACAAGTGTTCACACGGAAACACAAGTGTTCACACGGGAACACAAGTGTTCACACGGGAACACAAGTGTTCACACGGGAACACAAGGGTTCACACGGGAACACAAGGGTTCACACGGGAACACAAGGGTTCACACGGGAACACAAGGGTTCACACAGGAACACAAGTGTTCACACGGGAACACAAGGGTTCACACGGAAACACAAGTGTTCACACGGAAACACAAGTGTTCACACGGAAACACAAGTGTTCACACGGAAACACAAGTGTTCACACGGGAACACAAGGGTTCACACCAGCAAGGTCGGTTTTTGATCATCAAAAAGACTAGGATGAAACATCAGTCGTAAGCATCTCGGGCAGACAGAAGACGAAGAAATCATGGATGAGGAGTTGTAGAAACGATGACCTTTGATAACATTACATCTAAGTCTGTGCGAACTGAAAACGTCGATCAAGTTCACAAGACAGATAGAGAAGAGGAAAACAAGGATCCTTCTAAGATCTTCATCCCACAACTGATAACCGTAATCATACACAACGAGCTCTTTGGAACGACGCAAAGGAAAATTTTCCATAGAAACGCGAAATCCTATAAATCTTAGGATGAACCAAGTCCAGGCGGAAACTAAAACTAATGACATCCCCTACGTTCTAAAGCAGCAAGCTAAATTTCAGTTTAGCCAAGGGAATATAAAAATAAAAAGCAATGCCATTACACTAAGAAATAGCGAGATGCAGGACCTAAGTACGACCACGAGACAACTTACAACACTCGGCCTGATGAGCTTGAGGGCCCTAGCAGCAGCGACAGCCTTGAGCTGACCTCCCCCAAGGCAGTCGGAGAAGCTGTACAGTGACTGACGCACCGGGTTGCTGTACGACACGTGGCCGCTGTCAACAAATGTGAAGTGCATCATGCCCCAGCCCTGTTACAAACATACTTGGGTTAAATTTGTTGCTTTACTTGTGATCACATTGCTTAAATGAGATTGCTCATCACCCGATCACATTGCTTAAATAGATTATCAAGAAAATGTTAATTTATTTACAGTTTCCCTCTAAATGAAATTAGAAGTTTTCGGTATTAAACTTCTCCGCACCTTCAGTCCTTCACCTGAAGAAATACGTAAAATCAACAGTAGACGTGCGTTCCATCTTGCAGATAATTTAGTTTTATTTAGTCCATCAGAATTGTATGTTAATGTGGAATGCCTAAAAACCGACGAGCCTAATTTTAAAAATAAGGCACAAATAAAATCTTTAAGATATGATAGGTATGAAAGATATTATACATGATAGACATATTATACACGAATGAGATATTATACACGATGGAGATATTATACATGATGGAGATATCATACATGATGGAGATATCATACATGATGGAGATATGTAATAGATATATTATACATGATGAAGATTTGATACGAGATATAGGTTTGATATATCATACCATAATATAAACTAACCATAAGAGCTCTGGCGACATTACAGCCAAGCGTGCCGGCGCCCAGCAGGAGGCAGCGCGTCTTCTGAAGCGCGTGTGTGTCGAGTGCAGGCGCCACTCGCCACCGCATCAGCTGCAGGGTCAGCTCACACGCACTGTCGCACACTCTGGGTGTTGTCGGATTTAAATTAGCACTTATCTATTATGGGCGAGATAAACAAAACAATCGGGCTTTCAAAGGTAGCGAGAGTTTTCAATTGCAGGAAACTTTATAAAAATTATGTTAAGTAATGTTCAACAATGGAATATTTTGGAGAGATGTTTTAATTTTTGGGGAGATTTGGCACATATATGCCATATTATCAAAAATGGTGCATTCATGAAATTATATGAAGACGATACAAACTTCTCAGGGTCCATGGAAGCCGAGAGGTCAAGTTTGATGGGAGCCAAATTGCCAGCTCCATCTTTCTCCCAGCCGACGCAGGGTGTAAGGTCCGTAGCGTTCTCCCTGGGCTCAAGTCGAACCCTAAATATGAGGCTGTGGGAGACGGAGCGTTCGCCTCGACGCACCGACATCCGCAAACACAGAACTTTGTGGCTGGAGTGAGAGGGCCTGTGGATAATGTGTTTGTTGTCATTCATCATTGTAAGTGGCCTATTGAGAAAAAATAATTCTTATTTAATAATTAGACACAAAGCAATCTGACATTTGAAAATTATCTTGAAGAAAAGATGATTTAAAAATCGTGGCAAGGGTGAGAGGGCCTATGGGAAAGATGTTCAGTGTCAACATTTTCTATGCATTATTTAAACTAAAGTAATCTTTAAAAAAATAACTTTGATTTCATAATTGGAATAAAATCAATCTGACATTTATAAATCATGTTGACGAAAAGATTATTGACGCGGAAAATCATCTATTGCGGAAAAATCTGATTTTATAATTTGAATAAAATCAACGTGGAAGTGATAAATCATGTTTAATAAAAGATAATTGATTAGAATGATGATCAATTTAGGAAAAAAATCTGAATTAATACTCAGGCAATAATCAATCTGACACTTTTTAAATCATCTTGAGAAAATGACTATTGACGAGGACGATCCATTGAGAAAAATAATGCAGAATTCAAAATTCAGACGAAAATCAATCTGATATCAGTCAATAATGTTTAGCAGAAGCTTTGACGTCAATCATGAGCTGATAATCAGCAAGCAGAGTATATAAATAATCCTAAAGCCACTAAATTTCTTGTGAGCGCAAAACATTACATTTTATCCATAACCACATTTCTGAAATTTATTCACTGAAGAAAATTTACAGGCGACGTACCTATACTTATATTATTCTGGTCATGGCGCAGTCTAAAACTAAAGACCATATATTAGTCGGAGGAATGAGCTTCATACACAAACAAAAAAAAGCTATTTTTAAAGGCGACATATGTGTACAGCTGGACTCAGAAGGAATAACTTGCCACTGCAGGTGAGCCAGAGTGAGAAGATTACGTAGAGGCCAGCCTGGCACACCACCGATGCTGCTGGGGTCCGCTACCCCCAAACACACCTTGAATTCACAAGCTTATGAGAGGATAAACTATTTATTAAGTTTTCTTCAGCTTCGTCGTTTATGCAATTTTGTCGATAACACACAACAATACACAGTGTGTTGTCCACTTTCAACACAAAATCGAAATTCATTAAGAAATATTTAACGCATAAATGTCAGCGATAATTTGAATACGTACATGTAACGCCTACAGAACTCGCCATTAAAGTCCATATTTGTGATCCAAGGTTGCAAAAAACTTTATAATTATACAAATATATTTAATTGAAGTTTAGTTTAATTTCCAGCTTCCAAACCTGCCGTTGTTCTTCCAGCAGCTTGCCGTAATCTCTGAGTGGGTGGAAGCAGAAACATTCTTCAGACGGTTGTTCCAAAACAAAAAATCCGGGGTTAACATCGCTTTCTATTGTTAGGTAGCCTTGTGTAAAGATCTCCATCTGGTTGAAGAAAAGTATAGGGCGAATGATTTTATCAACAAAGACTCCACAAAGCACATCTTTAAATGATGAACCGCCTCCACGCCTAATGAATCGTGGGGCTAGTTCATTTAGCCAAATTGGCATTAGGAGGGATTGGTTAAGCAAATAAGAAAATAGTGGTAATAACAATATAAATAAATCCTGAAGCTGTCTTGTAAGTACAATGCATGTAAAGATCATGTTAGAGCCTGCAAAAAGCCAAATAAAATTGAAGGAATAATGAAGAGAATTGAGATAGCGGGGAATTGAGAAGTAGCAGTTGTGCAATAAGTTTCACCAACACTTACATATTCAGCTGAAAAGTTGTTAATTTTTTTATTTGTTGCTTTTATTCTCCTTCCTTCTTTATAGTTACAATAAAAGAAAAATGCAGAGCTAATTGAAAATAATATACTGCTTAAAATACGGTAGTGGTTACCTGTTCCTTTGTCCAACACTCCTCCAGGGTCTTGATAGGCTCTTCTATAGTCTCCTTATGGCTGATGAAAGCCGGAAACGCAAACCAATAGATATAGTGGTATTTCTTCAGGTCCTGCAAGAGATATTACAATTTGAAACCGACTTTAGTAATGAGAGACATAGATGCATTCTAATGTGATAGAATTTTTTTGAAGGTCAGCAAAATTTCTCATTAAATTGACCTATGTGCTGAAATGCAAAGTGCAAAACGGACACAAATAATAATACATAAACGGTTAAAGCAGATGAAAATTGAGCAGATAAGACTCAAACTTTATTAGCTAGGTTGGATCCGCATAAAAAATTAATTAAAATATACAAAGTATTACTTAATTAAAAGCTTTCTATTGAAAATAGAAATTTTATTTTACTCAACTATAACACAAAAATTGTTGTGGGTGTAACTGAAATAAATCAATCAAACTCACAGCAAACAGATGCACAATAAAGGTGGCAAGAATTTGCGGCTCATCTAAAGCCTTTCCAGATAACATGTGTTGGTAAAGCCGCTCGTCTGCAATGCTATTTAGGAGCTCTTTCCTGTTGCAGCTCTTGAATTCCTCGACGGTGTTGGTGTGCAACAAGACTCCTGGGCATGAAAACATCAAGAAGGCAACGCCAGTCAATTCCTCCTTCGAGCTGCTTTCCAGCCAGGTCTTCACCAAATTCTGTGCCTTGGACTTCAGTGACCCGTGGCTCCTCCTGCACTCCATGGGCTGAGTAATGCTGCTGAAGAAGTCATCTTCCCCATCCTCGTCATTGCTGGTGGTGCTGCTGCCCTCTTCAACGGTCTCCCTCAGGGCGGTCTCCACGGCGGTCTCCATGGCCTTCTGTACCCTGCTGAGATGACTGTGATTATGCTTTTCCAGCCAGAACAGGCGAAACTTAGGGTGGAAGGCCGCTGTCAGCTGGCACTCCTTGTCTTCTAGGAGGGACCCAAACCTTTTCGTGATGCCTGCCAGCATTGCGTCCACCAGAGGACTGCAGTACAGGACGTCTTGTGTTACTGCCAGTAACACAAGACGTGATTGGCTGACGAACATTTGATGACGTAGTCAGCCGTCAGTGTGGGCGTGGCACATGGCTTATGATACTTAGAATTAAATCAGAGATTTTAAAACATTTTTAGCGGACTGCCAGTTAGCGGAACTAAATTTAGCGGAAGCTAATTGGTCCGCTAAAGGTTTTCAAAGTTAGCTGAACAGCTAATCCGATAAGGAAAAAGTTAGCTTCGCTAATTAGCGGTTAGCGGATTAGCGGAACTGTGCCCACCACTGGGTAGGGGTTACCTGTTCCTTTGTCCAATACTCCTCCAGGGTCTTGATAGGCTCTTCTATAGTCTCCTTATGGCTGATGAAAGCCGGAAACGCAAACCAATAGATATAGTGGTATTTCTTCAGGTCCTGCAAGAGATATTACAATTTGAAACCGACTTTAGTAATGAGAGACATAGATGCATTCTAATGTGATAGAATTTTTTTGAAGGTCAGCAAAATTTCTCATTAAATTGACCTATGTGCTGAAATGCAAAGTGCAAAACGGACACAAATAATAATACATAAACGGTTAAAGCAGATGAAAATTGAGCAGATAAGACTCAAACTTTATTAGCTAGGTTGGATCCGCATAAAAAATTAATTAAAATATACAAAGTATTACTTAATTAAAAGCTTTCTATTGAAAATAGAAATTTTATTTTACTCCACTATAACACAAAAATTGTTGTGGGTGTAACTGAAATAAATCAATCAAACTCACAGCAAACAGATGCACAATAAAGGTGGCAAGAATTTGCGGCTCATCTAAAGCCTTTCCAGATAACATGTGTTGGTAAAGCCGCTCGTCTGCAATGCTATTTAGGAGCTCTTTCCTGTTGCAGCTCTTGAATTCCTCGACGGTGTTGGTGTGCAACAAGACTCCTGGGCATGAAAACATGCCAGGACTGGAAGTCTCATTTGCAGGCCTGACGAGAAGATTATTCATATATGGGGAAATAGAAGGGTGGATGATATTTTCTTAGCTAAATGATGCACATGACATATAGGTTTGCAGTACCAGAGTTTAATCAAGATATAATGTGAGAACAGATAACATACATAATTGCAGAAGTGAGTAGATACACATAAAAAATTAGTATAAAATTCAATCGAATAATCCTGATATAATGTTAGGATCAGACAAATTAGTAAATTGGCTTGAAGCAGAAAGTTTTCAATCCCACTGCAAACAAACAATCTCTGACTCAAATGAAAAAATAACTCACTTCTTTAGCAGAAGTTCTTGATTACTAAGAATTGTCTTTAATCCTGAGTAATTCAACATTTAAAAAGAACTAAAACTCTCCAATAGCTTGAAACTTTAGGTAATCTTTCTTATTTATCTTTATTGATCATCAATGTCATCAGATGTATGGATTACATTTAGACTACCCTATGTTTATACCTTGCAAAAGCACTGTATAGAATGGATAATCTTGGTGCCTGCCCTTGATCTTCGGTGTTGACATATCCTCCACGTAGACACACCGGATCTGTGTTCAACTTGTATTCTTCAAGCTGTAGATCATAAAAAATATATTTTAGTCCAATAAAGAGGGTAGTGATAAAACTGAAAATTATGTGGAACCATGTTTCCAGCAAAATATTTTATTTATTATATGAACAATTGTGCCATAATAGAATGACAATATATCCATATGGTTATGATATTTTTTGTGTCACTATTCCTACTACATGAAGAGTTGACAACAAAGAACATCTCATATCTATTAAATAGGAACTCATTCAGCTCATTGCAGGAATGAGTACCTATTAATTCCTAGTATCTTGACAACTATTTAGTTGTTGCATTGATACTTGGATACATTTCAGAGATTTCATGCACATAGATACTATTACAATATAAATACAAAGAAAGCTTCAAAAATCCAATAAACCATTCTACTAGGAAAATTTTGATCATTTTACTACGTTTTTCTTAGCTCGCTTTCGTGTCTGTCTGTCTGTGATGATCAAATCTTGCAATCGATATTTCACCAACTTTCCCACTAGCTTAAGTCAAGGATCAATACACAGATGTAGAATTGATCAAAAATATGTTGCCAAATTATATCATAAACACTTGAAAAAATATTGAACACACCTTCTTCTTGTTGAATGTATACCAGAAACCAACATCAACTGAAGAAGCAAAGGGGGCATACTTCAGCTGAGTCCCAACACAAGCTGGCACCAATGCCATCCTCTGGATTCTTGTCAAGTCCTGGTGTTAATCTGAAAAAATTGCAAGTTCATTAAATGAGCTTCATAAGAGCATGCTTGCATAAAAAACCTAGTATTTTCATGCCAGTTATGACAGTTACCAGAGCCAGCACTTGTAGATTAAAATCAAATCATTGAATCTAGAAGCAGCTCAGGGAACAAAAATGAATAACAATATAAGGAGAAATCATAACTGATTCATTCTATATAGTTTTTGCAATAAAACTTTTGAATTTTGGAACAAAGAATGAGTGCAGTCCTTTTTAACCTTTCAATAAAAAAAATATGAAGCACAGGTCAAAAATCCTTTGTGTTGCTGAAGTTGTAAAAGTACATAGATTCACATCAATTAAAATACATAGATCACATCAATTAAAATCTTACCAGAATTTCTTATTCAATGCCTGGCCAAATCAACATTAGAATTTTGTAGTTTGGACTTAAAGGTAATACAAAAATAACAGGCACTCAAGAAATAAAGAACCATTGTTGAAATAAAACCAATGTGATGACATAATATTATCTAGCATACTAGCCAACTATTCTGTTCCCAAGACTAAGGCCAGAAACTTCTACCTTCTACTGAAATTCTAAAATAAATAAATATACTTTCTATTGAAATTAGAAAAAAAAAATCTTCTTATTGACATTTACAAATAAGCTATTTTTGAAGAATTTTCAAAGTCTAATAGATGTTGTTAAATTGAAATTGTATAAATCTTCCTCAATCTACAAAAATTACCACTTCCAAATTGACAAGTACTGTCAATGACAGTATTGACAGAAGTTATCACTAAGCAGCAATTGCTCCAAATAGAGCACTTGACTCACTACTTGTCAATAAAAACTGTACCATTGTCTTCAAAACTACAATTTTTAAGTTTTGCTAAATTTATGGCCACATGATAACTAAAAAAATTTGATTATGCCTCAGCTCAGTTTGCTCAACTAAACTGATACTTTCTTTCAAAGGCTGGCAACAAAAGTGCTGTAACAAAGTTGGGGAAATTGATGGGAAATGTCATCATTTTAATTATACTGTCATCTTAACTTTGATGATTGATAGAATCTGTATAGTAATGCAACAAAAACTAAGAGTTAGAGTAAAAATAAAATAGGGAGTTGTGACCAATCACCATGAATGATGAATCTATGATGCTTCCAGATAAAAAAATACTTTGTGACCATACACTGAAAGTCTGAAGATTAGAAAACTGTTTTTTCCTACTTAAATTTTAATTCTCATTACAAATCAACTTTTTATGACTTCCAAGTTGCACACTTAATTACCAGGAAATTTATTGCTTGATGTCAAATTAATTTTTTTTTTTTGGAAAATAAATATAAAGTGAACTCTAGCACCCTAATGGCCAGAGCCTAAAGAGAAGATTGGCAGAAAGCCAGAAAACAATCACATCATCACATGACACATGTGAATTGAATAAAAAGGCTCATGAATCTGGCCAATTTCACCCCTTTATTTTTATTTGCATTTTCTGACTTTTTTTCAGCAAATCATAAGAAAAAGAACCTATTTTTAACCACAATTTTCAATTTCAAGTATCACCTGTGAAATGACCAGGTGGAAGTGCAGTTTCACTTAGTTTCACTGGCCACTGCAGTGCCCATTTTCAATTGCAAATAAGCTGCAATTTTAATAGTTTAACAATTTAGGTGTAATCCATATAAAGCCAAAATAAAACTAAATCAACATTAAATATTTGAGCTTTTTTACTTAAATTCCATTCTTCACATTTTATACATGATTATAATTTTGTGAGAGCACATGTGCACAACAGTGATGACACGCAAGACGCAAGTTAAAGCAGTTTATAGCTACATACCGCTTGTAAACTTAGGCTAGTTACCGACTTACCGTGTAGCACTTCAAGTCTAGTTCAAGGCCAAGTCCAGCTTACTAGTTACTGCCGTGATTCAATGTTGAAATTTTAGATTTCCAAAATTGAAAAGAACAACGTTCAGCCACAGGTTTTTGTTTGTTCAGCGAACAACGTGAATACAAAATGTCAACAGCAAATATAGATAGCGGAATGTTGGCGTTGCCGCGTTAGGAGTATAAAGAGATTGATTTTAGACTCGAGAGAAATAGTCACCTAAAGCAGCCGTTCCGCGCCTGCAGAAAAAATAACGGAAATGGGATAAGTAAATGAAGTGAATTACTCCCTACAAACGATACACAATCTGTTACGAAAATTATCACCAAACGTAGAATTAGGTTACGAAAGTGAAAATTCCAGTCGATTTTAGTCAAAAATTTAGATGAAAAACAAAAACCTTGCGATCGTTCAATTTCGACAAGGCCTCATCACGTAATACACGATATAACAGCCTTCTAGCTAATGAATACCAGAACGGTTGCCTAACAAAATCTTTAGAAAAATTACGCTGCAGTAATTGCGACCAACTTCCAACAGTTTTGCAAATCATCGAGTCTATCTTAAAAATTAGTAACCCTGGACGTATATTCCGTTTTACGTTATGAAAAATAAGTGCAGAGCAAAGTAAATTATTACAAATCTATCGCTATGGAAGACTTTTCCTTTCAAATGGTTGCGCAATGTTGTTTAAATTGCATACAATAATATCACAAAAACGAGTTAAACCTCGTTAATACATTTTGCTAAAGAAGTGCGGTATATTCAGCTTAGAGCTGCAAATACATTCCAATTCCCTGAGAAGCAAATAAAAACAAAATTTACAATGAAGTACATAAACTAGGTAACTAACGGGCCAAAACGATGCCGCGTCAGAACACAATTTAAACAAACATATTCTGTGTCAAAACGAATTTTCAACAGAAATAATTCCTTCGTCAGGAAACTCAACAAAAAATATCCCGCTTCCATTTCTGAACGGAATCAGGCCAATTTTCGGTTCCACTACATTCCAGTGAAGTCTTAATCTGTACACTACAAAAATATCTGTAAAGTGTAAACATTTTCAGTAAGTATCTTCTAGACAGCTAGGATTCCGTTCCAGAAAAGCTTCTATCCGCCAAAGATAGAAGCTTCTATCCACTTTTGAAAAAAACTTTCCTATTTTACTAATTCAAGTTACAGTACAGTAGGAAGCTAAGGGTCCACCAAAACTGCTAAACATTATCTCAATTGCAGCCATGTAAGACAGCACTTGGTCCATAAGTAACTCCGAAACATAATCTCAATAGCAGTCATGTAAGACAGCTCGTGTTCCATAAGTAACTGCGAAACAATCTTAATTGCAGTCGAGTAAGACAACACTTGGTCCATACGTAACTGCGAAACATAATCTTAATTGCAGTCGAGTAAGACAGCTCGTGGTTCAGCAACGGCCGCCAAAGACGACACCAGAGATGGACGCAACCACCAGAGGGCGGCTATGAGGAGAGCACCGGCGGCAGCTCCAGCCCCCACCGTCTTCACCCACACGCGGGGAGCATCAGGACCGCTTGCCACCAATAGATCAGAGGGGGCGAGGGAAGCATCTTCCGATATCTGATTAAAGGAATCAATTTTATTGCGAATAATTTAAATCACAACTTTCGCGTTCCTTTACCAAAAATTCTAATTTTCTCATCTAATGACAAAATTCTGCATTAATGAAAATTATTACGGTGTTTTCACGAACAGCTGACATGAAACTTTTTATTATTAAATTTACAATTTAGCGACCTTTATCGTTGACGTGAAGTCTTATTCAGTACCTAAAAACTATTTGCAACGACAGGAGTATAAAAAAAAAACAGAAAATCGAGTAGACGTGCCAGGCAATATACTCTTTGATATTACCACACAACAAGACCCCCAATAACCTTCTGAAGATGCGCAGTTAGGAAGAGAGTGGTGCTGTGCAGTCTATTGATGGAGGCCGCCGCTTGCTGCGTGCTGCTGATGAGCGTTTGTATGGAACAGTTGGTCGTGTTGTGATGCAGATGCTCTGACGAGGCGCTAGACTCTAGTTGCTGACGTAGGAATGCGAGAGTTGCTTCCAAGAAGCTCACGTGCTTGTTCACGTTGCCGATCATCGACATTGCGTCGGTCAAGCTGCCCCAGAACAAAAAAAGAATGTTTAAAATATATTTGTGATACGCACATAATAGTTCTACAACAAATTGCGATGAAAAATATTAAAATATTTGAATATATACATGGAAGTAGCAAATCTAACTTAGATCAAATCTTTTTACGGTCCGGGTGCAATTAATAAATCTCTAAGCACTCCATAGCAGCGTGCACATTAAGTCATTATCTTCAATGAAGATAATGACTTAATATACACTTACTTAATGACTTAATAATAATATATAGATAATAACTTAATTATTTCATAACCATGTGTTATTCTCAATATTCATAATCACATCTCTGCAGGAATCTCGAGGCTCGCAGCTATTAAGCATACAAATGATACAATCAATAATTTTTTAGTCATCAGTGCTTGTTTGAGTATTTTTCAGAATTTACAATTTTGTTTTTACTATCGGGGTACAAAGGCACTAAAAAAGAATACAGTGGAATTGAAATAATAAGTTTTACATTCTGTTTGGATTTAGCAGATTTGATTTCTTCACTAAATGAATGAACGTGTTTAAATTTCCGGCTAATTTTCCTGATTGTAGGCAAGTTCCCTATTTTGTGTGTAAGGTTCACCTGATGTAGGGAGCAGAACTGAGAGGAGCGATGCTGGACGGCTGCCAGGCCTTCCTGTGCATCTCAGCGATGGCGGAGAGTAGCTTGTGTTGTACACCCACATCCCCGACACCCAGGTCACTCAGTTCCCCGGCACTCAGGCGAAGGAATCCCACCAGGTCGATCTGTTCAGACGAATTTATAAAGCTTCTATTGCCACACCACAATAGAAGGAATATGATCAGCTCCAACGAGTGATATTTATTGTGTCGGACTGCGGCAATCTTCTCAGTGATCTCAGTTTCATTTTGTTTTATTATGGACCAATGTGGCCCCAAGTGCGATTGATCTGGGGAGTGATATTCACAATGAACGCGAGCATGATGATTATAAGTCAATCGAAAGAAATAATAACTACACAAAAAGAGCTTCTTCATGGTAATTGAACGCCACAGAACCTAATAGAAGCTAAAATGCGTTAACGGTTTATATATTTTGACAGGTCGTCTCTGAAAATATGTAAACTTTATCTCCATAGTGCAGTGTTAAATTCAACAGAACACATCCGCACATGAAATTTTCGAAGGAAATACATCACAATGATCAGTTAATATTCCCTGCGCACATTTAACAAAAAATATATTTGGAAGTAGCAAATCATTCAAGAATGATTCTCAAGAACCAAATTAACAAAACCAAAAACCTAGTAATTCAAGAACCAAAAAAAAAAAAAAACATAACCACTCCAAGTGGAGAAATAAATATCTGAAAACAATATCTTTGATCTCATGCCGAGGCGGATGAAATTTATGAACCTTGTGTTTAGCAAAAAGTGGACTGAGATGAGAGAGCCCCAGGCCAGCAAGCACCATGTCCAGGTCGGAGCAGTGCTCCTGTTGGGGGGCATCCTGGCTTGGCGACGAGGAGTTGCTGAGCATCGATTCTGGTACTGATATTGGAGTCCCAAGCGCTGCAGCTTCAACAATTTCTGCTAGCTGTTGAAAAATTTCCAAATTAATTAAGGGCCTGAAATTTTTTATTGAATTTGGCCAACAAAAAAGGCCAGTCTCCACATTCACATTCGAATTTCACACATCCAACCATTGGCACTGAATACCACCTCAAAGTGGTGCTGGGCCCTGGCTACCAGTCACTGGCACTGAAAACCACCTTAAAGTGGTGCTGGGCCCTGGCGATGTCAGCGGCGGTTTGGCCACGCTCGGTGCTGATGACGGCGTCAGCAGAGGCGGCGAGCAGTTCCTGGACGCAAGCCGCGTGCCCTCCGTGGCACGCCCAGCACAGGGACGTCCACCTGCACGAGCCATTAATCAGAAGAATTTTTAATAAGGAAAAAGGCTGACTGGTCAACATAACAGGGCCTATAATAACGATCTTTGAATATGCAAGATCCTCTCATGTCGTCCGGTCAAATCTAGATAATCTATCTGCCGACAGAATGAGTATCTGTACAAGAAGGCCCCACGACCTGCAACACACAGAGGCAGGTGGTTTACTCTAAGTCATGTCCGATGTGCGGAATTCTTCATGCAAACAAGTTTACTTTAAAAAACTGTTCAACATTCGTACTTCCCATTGTTTAGCTATACGTTGACAAAGCCACAAGTCCTATCACAAATCAAGTGAAGAAAAGAACTCAGCGTATACGAATAGGCCTTTTATTCCGGTGCGCAATTTAAACGCTTGAATATATCAAAAGACCGTCCCCTATTATCTCTGTAGCATGCCACCCTGCCTGCTAGGTGCATAGCAAAAGCTAACCAATATTATCCCTGAAGGATACCGTCTTCCCCTCCAGGGATACATCAAAAGCTCACCCTTTATTATCCCTGGCGTTCGGCACAGCCCCTGATCTGAGGAGGCGCCGCACGAGGGCCGACCTGCCCTCTTTGCTGGCGAACATGAGGGGCGTGATCTTGTGACGCTCGGCGGCGTTAACATTCGCGCCGTACCTCAGCAGCAGATCCACACACACCAGCAGGCGGGCTTCAGATCCTGTGCAACGGGACTCTGCTTAATCTTGCATCTATTAACGAGAACTCTGCTTACCAGCACTTTATGGAAGTTACCCGGCGGTAACTTTAGTAACACGATTTCATGTGTGAATAACATTAATGGGATTAATGTATCAGAAGACTCGTGGAAAATCTTTATCTCATTAAAGAAAATATCAGACATTTAGATACGAACAGCATTGCTGGCTGACAATATATTCTTAGAAAGTAGTTTAAGGTACAATTATGTGGTCTAGTATTAGCATAAATAAAAAAAAAAACAAGACAAGTACCGTAACCATTAAACAGGCTCTGTGGCAGTGAATGTTCAACAAACTACAGCTCGCAAAATTACCAGGTGGATGTTGATGACTATCTCATCAGATTGAGAAATCTCATTTAAATCCTAGAATAGACACAAATATAAGCTATGCCACTAATGTCGAAAAACTGAAGATCGTTTCCATGAAAAAACTCATCATCTTATCATCACATCGTCCTCATCATCTCATCACATCATCGTCCTCATCACATCTTATTACATCTATTGATTCTATTCCACTTAAAAACGACTCAAGCGCTTGAGTTTCCATGATTTATAATGCCGGAACAAGCACATGCATCTACATTTCCTGAAGATAACCATAATGTAGCTGCTTTTCTATCTCTCTACCAACCTGTAGTAGCCACCGTCGAGCTTCCCACAGCCCCTTCGATGACGTTGCTCGCGGCATCGTCATTTCCAGCTACGTTGCTGTCGTTGTCATTTCGCTCGTTGTTTTCATGGCGGCCGACAGTTGAAATATTCTTGTCACGGACGCTGCTGGCACACGCGGCCATCAAAGGAGTGAACAGTTCTGAGCAGAGTAACAAATTTTATTGATATGAAAAAGTATAACAAATGCAGAAGGATATCGTGGATGCCGGTTTAAAAATATTATATGTGGTGCGGCTGGACGCGACTAAACTTGAAAAGATAAATTATAGGAAGATCAATATATGAGTATTGCCATGTCTCTGAAAGCCACAATTTTAAAATTATTCATTACATGCGCAGTAAATCATACCGTGAGTTATAATATTCTCAACTTTATCAGAAAAAAAGTTTCATCTACCACAGTGTCAAGTTATCAAGATTTATACAACTGTCGCTTCGCTAGAGATAAATTTATTTTCGTCAAAACATAGACGTGAACATCTATTCTACTTAACAGTGTAACTACCGAAAAAAATATAATCTAACTAGCCTGATCTGCGCCAGAATATTTCAAACGAACACAATAGAATTTCATCGCCAATTATTCGATTACCAAGGCATTGCAGTCACAGTTTATGTTTGTCGTCTTCGCGCCTAGAAAGAATTGGTTGCGTAGAATATACCGGTTTTCAATAGAATGTCCGGCAGCGCGTATGTAACCCATTGAGTGACATTCGATGCTTGCTCAACATTTTATTTTTACACACTTTGCTGCAAGCTACTCGATTAAGGTCCAGTTCCGCTGGCCCTCGTGCGAGGCCCTTTTTAATTAGTGAATGTCAGTAAAGAAAAACTTAGCAAGGAGGATTATTTAGGACGACCGTTTTACTAACTTCAAGTAGATTAGCAACGATCTAAATCAATAATGGATCCCAAATGGACCTGAAAATGCAATTTTTTAGTCGCCATGCACGAGATGCAGAAAGAAATGAAGCCTTTACAGCCAATCATGTATTGTACCGACATTAGTGAAGAAACAAGCTTATTGTAGAATGACAAATTGGCAACAAGATAGACTGCTATAGAATAGTGATTCGGAGTTATGTACTCATAGAAGCCTTAAATACATTGACTACTTATAGCTAAATTCATCAATTAGGCACTGATAATAGAACTCGGCGCTCATGCGTTGAGCTCTATTCAATATTTCAATACTGCTGGGAACCTGCCATTTGTTTTAGAGCGCAAAGCCGTACGATCGGGTAAACGCAAAAAAAAAACGCATTGAGAACAAAAACGTTAAGAAGCTTCACCTTTGTGGAAGTTGGGATCAGCTTTGTTATCGAGCAGCAGCTTGACGACCTCGACTTGGGCAGCTGAGCAGGCGAACATCAGAGCCGTCCATCCCTGCCTGCTCGCACACATTTATTATAGTTAAGACCGTAAAAATTATATAACCATTCCATAATAATTACATACGCACGGAGAGCTTGGAATGAAACCGCAAGTAATTACTTCATGCGTGTTGAATTATAACGCGGTACGAGTTATAATTATAATAATTATATATCAGTGCGACACGAGATTATGAAACAGTACGGGACGAAAAACGAAGTATGAAAAGAATCTCGAGTTCATGCCAGTCCAAGTTTGATATGTGCTGCGTCAAACACGAATCTGCAAATAAACATGAACGAAAATATTATTCAACTGCAGCACGCGGATTTTCTGGGAAGATGAAGGTAGCACCATAGCAGAACGCGTATGGATTACAATGGACGTGCAAACTGTTTTCAATAAACTGTTTTCGGTGAAGTAAAATGCTCAGTTTGATCTCAAACTTCCTTTCAAATGTAACAAAAAATCTACCGCTTCAGAGGCATCAATTTCACTGTAAGCTCTTACCCTAATGCATCCGCTCAGTTTTTATTAGGTATACCTGCAGCTTTTTATTAGGTATACTTACAGCTTTTTACTATGTATACCTGCCCAAATTGCAGTGCAAAAACAGGGCAACACGAGCGCCTCTACTTCCCAGTGCGCAATCCTACAGAGTTCGATCTGCTCACGCTTAAGATTGTTGGCAAATATGAAACATTCAACACTAAAGTCAAGGAGATTAAATAAAATGAAAGGAGCGGAATTCTAGGATGGTAAATAAAGTAATGCATTTCGGCAAGATTTTGATAAGCGCCCATGTGGTAATAGACTATATAAATGATCTACATTCAATAATAAATATAATATACAAACAGTACATTACATGCCTAAATATACACAAACAGAGTAACGGTGAAGGCAGACTTCATAATGTCTTCTCAGTATATATCGGCTACGTACATATCACCTTTTCTATTTCTCAAAATGCAATAATTTCTGAAAAATTTATCTCCATCAGGCCTCCTCCGAAACAAAGTTATCCTAAATTGGAAACAATTCGTTAATTTAGTAGTCAAGCAAAAATAGATATATTGTACTAATGATTTACTATAAGCCATTGATTGCGGCAGTGCGGTACTGAGAACATTTTTATAATTGAATGAAACATATACCAATTAAATATATCCTATATAAACATATTCACTCTAGAACGCGAGGTACAGTATAGATCACCAGAGAACTCGTGATGATATTAAGAAGTAGTAGTAAGTAGTAACCTACGATGATCGTAAAAACTTCCACTTTTTAAGAACATCAAACAGCTAACGACGATCGTATAAACTTGAAATGATCGCGAAAATTACCTCCACCCATAAAACAGCTTACGATGACTGTATGAATATATGACAATCGTAAAAACCTCGACTTATTAAGAACCTACACTTATCAAACAGCTAACGACGATTGCATAATTTTAAAATGATCGCGAAAATTACCTCCACCTATAGAACAGCTTACGATGACTGTACGAATATACGACGATCGTAGAAACATCCGCTTGTTAAAAACCTATACTCATCAAACAGCTGACGACGATTGTATAATCTTAAAATGATCGTAAAAATTACCTCCACCCATAGAACAGCTTACGATGACTGTATGAATATACGACGATCGTAAAAACCTCCACTAATTAAGAACATCCTCATCATTAAGACCCTCGAGCGCCTGACCTGAGCGTCTGGTCGACACACACGCCCGTCTTGAGGACGCTGGTGACGGCGTCAGGGCGACCCTGCAGCGCCGCCTGCCGCAGCTCCTGCAGCAACTGCGATGAGTGCATCTGCAATGCCATGTTTTATGTTAGACTTTATATTCTGTTAAATACTTTTAATATGATGATTACTTTCTGCCACATACGTAATTTTTTACTCCACCTTCTTCTAATGCCTAATAAATCAACCTTCATTCTTTCCCAAATACTTATTATATTTAGTTTAATCTTTTCGTAAATAGTCGTCACAAATGAAACTCATCAAAGCCATTAAACTCTTACATGGATTGAAAGCTTCATACAAACGAAGGGAAACTCCGTAGAATCTCTTTAATAATTTACAACAATGTGAGGAAGCCACAATAATTGTAACTTAGCGCCTTAATGATGCAATTATAGACGTAACGCACCACGGGAAGCAGCACATTACAGCTGCAAGCAGTTATATACATCTCCGGGATTACAGCGTTCAAGATGAAGCAGCCCAATATTGAATACAAGCAATGCATGCGAAAATTTATACCTAGATATTGAATAAATGAAAGGCATGCGGAAAAGAGATAAAATACCAGCAGGGAAGTTAGGTTCCTTACGAACGATGTGAATTTGAACGAATTCCCGCTAGGAATGGAAGTGCTACAGAATTACTATCTCTTTGCAACACAGTTAAGAGAACCACGTAGGCCGATAGGGCACGACAATATTTACGCTTCTGCTGCAACTGAAATCATTTTTTAGAGTTAGATATTTTAGCTACATGAAATTATACCTCAGTGAGGTATATTTCAATCCATTGTCTACAGATGAAACTAAATTCATTGAATAACATAGAAATCGGCTAAATAATCAGTAGACAAGAGGTTAAGATTTTGAATTCCGGATTTTATTTTGAATGCCCAGATTTTAGGTGTCAGCCACTCATTGAAACTCGACCATATCGCTGTTTTTTTCAGGTTAACATATAAAAAAAAGAAGTAGGTATGCATTGGGTTTCATATGTATACCATACATGTATACACAAATTGACCTATATGTTATACAGGTTATGCTAATTTCAGGAAAAAACCGAGACACGGTTCAATTTCACAGTTTGGCCGGCCACCAGAACGCTGGCCAAATAGCTTGTTCACCGTTATTTCGACGTAAGTAATATGAAGGTAACCAAAAGATCAGGTTCACACCATACTGCTGGGCACGTTCCAGTCACGGTCCAGTCCAATATTCTTTCGTGCATTTCAATAGAAACATTCCTAACAGCCGTGTAAGGTACCTGCCATGACCATGGTATGAATAAATATTTGCAAATGTTTTAATTAATATTGGACTGGCATTCGTCCGGCAGTGCGGTGTAAGCCCGGCAAAAGTGCACAACCACACACCCGCTGCTGGTGGAGGGACGACAAGGACAACGTAGATCGTCCCGCTCTGAGAGACGAGGAGACGGGAGTGCTTCTGCCGCTGTAGCTGCCTTGGGCGCTGCTGCATCGAGAAGGCAGATCTGCACATACATCATTGAGCTTCACACGTTGCTCTTATACCATGAATATAATATACTATGAATAATACAGCTCTTATATTATACATTCATCTGTTGGTATCCTGCTTCACACGCTGCTGTAGGATCTTGTTAGTTGGCACTACAATATCATGCGTTCAATACAGTATTAACCATAATACTATGAATATAATAAAATAGAAACCGCAATACTATAATTTTTCATATACATGAATCTTTTAATGCCCCACTAGAAGTTACCAGGGTCAGAAAATAATCAGTCTGAAATCATCAGTTCGTGATAAATAAAAATCGGTGTTATTAGCGTTATCTAGAATTACACCACACTTAATTTGAACAAATTACCTCCCGCAAGAGACACGCCCCTGACCCAGTCGTTCCTCGACGATGACGAGAAATCCGTTGGAAGAGATAAAGGGCCGTCATCCTGTTGAATATGTACAACTATAGACAGGAATTAGTAATAGTGTTTTCTGCGTTCTTAGCAGGATTGTTTCAGGGGTTTAGAACCCGCAACTACCTGCTGATATCTTGGTACTTTGAACTGGAACTGCTGGGCCACCCTGCACAGTAGCTACAGTAATTCATATGATATAACACGACTTGCATCAAGTAGAATGGTATTTAACCTTTGCCGAACTTTGGAGGTACAAATGTATATGCCTACAGTACATACGAGCATGAAGTTTCAAAATTATTCAATCTGGCATACAAGTTGCAATGGGAACCGGCGTTGTGCTTCCTCACGGAAATAGCCGTCGTGCAATATAACAGAGTTGGTACCTATAATGACCTCAACGAAACCAAGTCAATACTCTCGAGAGTAACTACAACGGGAAAAAATCACGAAAATTAACCCCAGGCTGGCGGTTGGCGCAATACAAGTCCTTGCACCAGGCATGAAATTGATCATAGTACATTATAATGTGAAAATATTTTTATAATGCCATATTGGCCAGTCGCTAATACCTTAACAACACGGCCACTCTTACCGATTTCGGCCAAAACGTTCCCTGCTAGCTGCGGGTTTCGAACCTCTTAACACGCTGCTTAAATCCTGGTGATCTCAACTACTCGGCCACCTCGAATATAGTTTGTGGAACCCTCACTATCACAACTTGCTTTAGTAGACGTAGCGGCCAATTTTTCGTCTGCGGTTGGTGGGTTTGGCTTAAAAAGCTGTCAGGGATTGTCTGAGGGAGTTAGGAACTAGCAACTATTTTGAATAGAACGACCCCGGTCAGCGCATGAGCTTACCGATGTCACATACAGAGCTCAAGAACACAATAACACAAAATTAAATACAATCATATATAGGTCGTAGTCTTTGGTTCATTCGATAGGTTCTTTATCAGTGAACATCTGCTACAAGCTGAACATAGTCCACGAACTTTCACGATAACGCAGAACTACGCGCGACGCCGGCCGAACGTAAGAGGCTTACACTAACCGGCCAAGCCCTGCCATGCAAACTTAATCCTGAATGAATGCCAACAGCATCAACTCACCATCGTTGCCATCACTTTAATGCCATCGCGTAACTAAGAATAGCTCACGTCATCGATGTCGTACCCAAAAATACAATTGCATATGCACACACTCAGAAAAATTAATGGGTCCTACTGACAAATAGTGACCCATTCTGCATGTGGCACAAGTACGCCCTCTCACTGGGTCAGAATGACCCACACAATGGCAAAAACTGCATCGTTGTTGTGAGCATATGGGGGCAGTCATGTTCTGTATTGACAGAACTTAATATTTCATATTTTTTGGCTAAATATTAAATTCCAGAAGATTACCTAGAGAAGGCGATAACAATGCAGCATTAGCAATAGAAGAATTGACTCAAAATCTGCTATTTGTAGGACACCAGTTGGCAATTGAAATGGTCAGATAGTGATACTATGTATGAAATGTATATATTTTCTTAAGTGTAAAGCAAAATAGATTCCATCTATAGGGCCACAGCCACCAAATGTAGACCATGCACAGGTACTATTCAAATGAAGCTCTGTTAAAAATATTATCATTTTTGTAATCAGCAGAAGGTGTAGTATTAAAAGAATAAAGTGTTAAAATACATGAGAAAAGTAATACTGTAATTTGATGTGGAGCAGGAAAAACAATTTAAAAATTTGACTGGCCATAGAATCAACATAGAGCAAGATGCAGATTCAAAGCAAGTAGCTCACCTTGATTGACTCCTCAACAGCATGTAGGGGGTTCCATTTTATTGCTTGTACATTGGACAAAGAAATGTTCTTTTCCATTAGATCTGCAGGGGTCAAGTCAGCATTTCTCTCAAGCTTATTTTGACACGAGTTCAATACCAAAGACTCAGACTCAGAGGTAACTGCATCAGAGCACGAAACATCTCTAGGAACAACAGCCACTTGACAATTACTATTTTCATTTACAGCATCAAACAGAATATCTTTTGACCAACTTCCATCTATGTCAGTAGCAGAACTTGCTGTGATGCATTGAGTTGAAGTATCCTTGGCTTCTACAGTTTCATTGTTGTGTTCATGAAGCACAACCTCGGGTGACAAAGCAGATGTATTAGCTGACCCAGCCCTGAGATAAAAAAATTTTATTTAGTGAACTTGCATAGCAATCCACAAGAAATTAAAGATATTTGATATTTATATAGAACTAAAATCTAGCGGAGACAGGATAAACACAATTTGTTTATCCTGTCATAATTCCTGTTATCCTATAATTTGTTAATAGGACAGAATTGGCAACTGAACAGTAACTAGCAATAGTAAAACAAATTAGTGGCATGACACATAACAAAATTCTCAAATAATTTATGAGATATATAATATAAATATATATTCAGAAAAAATTCATCATATGATGAAAAAAAGTTTAAAACCCATGAGGTTTTAAGCACATTAATATACAAGTCACAGATGCAAAAAAAATTACATATAATAATTTGGAATTCAAATGAAAAATCTAATGAGAACTTTGTAATAACAGTAAAAAGCTCTGCCATATTAGTTTATATAATAAATAAAGTGCATATTACACTTTTATTAAATTATTTTTATTGAAACTGAAAGGTTGCCAGACTAGCTACCTATAGCAACTCAAATACCTAGGTGTCCTGATAATTACCAACATTGATGGTAAAAAATGTCACTATGCATAAATTTTTGAAGTTTGATTATTTTTTACTAATATTTTAAAATGCTCTTTGAGTCTCTCCTTAAAAGATTAACTTCAATTAGAAATTTTGAAAGGTGAAGTACCTATGTATAAACATAATATAGGCATGATTAATTAATGATGAGCTTTAGCAAGACATATTTTGTTCTAAATATGCAATGAAAAATGAACTTTGATACATTTACTGTCATCTACAAACATGATACATCTTGCTAAAAAGCTAAATAAGATAAGACAACCTAAAATTTGACTTTTGCTCAAGGCCAACTTCCAATAAAGTCTGCTGCATTATTTAGATCAATCAAGTGGCCCATTAACTGATTACCTAAGCTTGATTACTATGATATTTTCAAAACAGTTGTCTAGCTGAAGCCTGAAAATCCTTTACTTTGCTAGGAGGCAATTATAGAAATAAACAGAAATTCAAAGATCCTGTGATAATGTGATTGGTGCTAGAAATAGTAGAAATTAGGAAGTAGGAACAATTGATACAAATTGTAGCTGAAGTAGGTAGTGTTCAAAATTTAGCACATTTGGCCATTTGGGCGTTGGCTAAGTGAAAAGTGCAAATAATCCAGTATTGCAGTATTCCAGTTAAGGGCCCAAGGGGAAGGTAGACTGTAGACTCAGGGATTATTTCTAACACACACATTTTCAACTAGGTAATGTAAAATATATTATTATTTTACATATGTAAAATGAAAGGAAATTAATCAAGAATTATATTTAATATAAGATACCATTTAACATTTGCCAGCCTATGAGATTAAAAAAGGCACAAATTGCCAAATTTGGCCACAAAAATGCTCATCTAGCAGACTGGCAGCCCTGGATTCTGGCGACATGTCAAGTCAGTCAGATGAATGATAACATAGCCTAAAACATTAAAAAAGGGACGTGGCGGGTCTTCTAAGAGGCACAGATTTTTAATTGCAAATTATAGTACTACTAGCCCAGCGAAGAGTTAAGGAAAGGTCAAGCTCAGCAAGCAAGAAGCAGTTTCGAGTTTGCAATTAGGCCTATGCGAGTGAGTAGTGACTAGGTATCATGATTTACATTTTTATACATACCTCAAACTATCTGGGACAGGAATAAAATTCCGTTCCTCAAAGTCAAATTCATCTTCACTGTCTACGAAATACATTTTGATTTGTTTCGACAGCTAGACGTATTATACTTTGTTTAAGTTGGTTATGAAATGACGCAGGCTCGCAGCACCAATGAAGTTATTAGCGGCGCCTTTGACGTATTTTAAACCGCAAGTCCGCAAGTGGCCGCAACCGCCGCCAACCGGTCCGAAACCCTAAATTTAGAAAAATCTATAGATGAATTGAAAATGATTTCTGTGCTCAGAACACAACGCCTTCATAGGACCCAAGCGCAACTGTTCATTAAGAGCGCATTAAATTAGTGTATATAATTTCAATTAACGCATAAAATTTTATACATGAACGTTGAAAACGGGGAAAATTTCATATAAAGGTAATTTCGAGCTTAGAAACGAGCTCGCGGGAATATTTATACAAAATTGCGATAATTTACATCGCATTGCAATAAAAATTACAGGCATTTTATAAAAATTTAATCGCTCCGCAATACAAATGTACAGTTTATTTTAATTAGTACGAATAATTCCGACCAAGTTTATTCTGCATTCACTATTATTCAAGGTTTATTCTAGTATTTATAATAAACATTACCCTTTTAATTGAAAACTGTTCGAGTTCGCGGTCTCATTTATAGAATGCAACCAATTCAATATTAGATTTGTGACCGTAGTGACGCAGGGCACTATTTCTATTTGAATAATTTGCAGGTAAATGGTAATTAGGGTTCTTCTATTGTTCTTATTGTTAAGCATCTATTTCTCATTGGTTATTAGTTTATATAGAAAGTCAGTTTTTAGATTATTCGAAAACATGATTTTTATTAAAACGGATTTACCCATGGATTTACCGATCAACATGACCTAGACCTAATAGCCACTGCGTTCATTGATCATATTACTGCTTAGTATTGGAGACCACCGATCACACAAAATGCCTAGCAAATTACGGACCTGGCAATAAGTCCAGCAGCTATCTCAATCAATCGTCAGCTATGGAAAGATCGGGTTCCAAAGGCCGGATCCCTTGTGAATCAAGTCACGAAAAGTTCAAGAATCAAAACACGAGAAGAATCATGTCAGTGGTGGACATGTATGTTGTACAAGAACCAGAAGAAATAAAGTAAAGTGAAGAAAACAATCTAGAAACTTCATCAACCTCTGCCATGTCCAGGTGCAACGGCTGGCCTGAAGTGAGGTCATCTATGCATCTATAACCCGCCACCACCACAAGATGAAAGAAATGCCAAGGTATGAATAATATATATGATGGAAGTAGAGGTGGAGACTTAATGTTCTGTGTGAGAGCAAATGCGTTGAGTGTGCATGCACGGACATACAGGTGGAATGATAGAAGAGAAGATATTTGCTTTATCATTTTTATGTGTGACAGAGGTGGGACTGTGAGAGGGAAACTGTGGAACATCTGATGGAGTGTGATGCATATGAGCGGGAGAGACTGGAAATGAAGGTGATGGTGTGATTTTTTTTTATTGATTTTAAGACTTTGGGTATGATGAGATCACACCTCCCAGTCTGAGCACAACTTGATTTTTCTCTGAGCCTTTCTTTCTCTTGCCAACAGTCGCTCACAGATTAATCTCTAGCTCACTCTCACCAGCCGGTGGTTGTTGTGTGAAAGAAGAGATAAAAGGATTAGTTACTGGGCGTCTTCATAGGGTGTTTACCATGCTGCAGCTTAGCAGGTATTGTCCCAGCCAACGAATTGCTGCTGTGCGTATTTTCTGAGGGATATCTCTTCAACCAAGAGCTGACACAAGGTTCCAACTTCCAAGGAAGTGAATTTAGTGAAAGATTTTCCAAGTTGGAGCGAAACTCGCGCCTCTGATTTGTGTAGAGCAAACAATGCAAGATGAAATGATTAATAGTCAAATAGTGTCCTCGACATTGCATGTAGGACACATGCTGTAAATGGCAAAGCAGAAAGTTTTTTAGACTCTCCCTCAAGTTCATTTTTGAGTCCTATAACTATAAGTAGACCAGTAAAGTATCCTGGATACCAGCACTATCATACATAAGAAATTGGTTTAAATCTTGAGTAAATGAGGAAATTAAAATGAACTAATTCTAAAAAATCTGTGGTTTGTCACTATGGCTGGAATTGGACAAATTGAAACGAGACAAATGAGCCCTCACGCCAGCATGACCAAGTCGCAGACGAGCCACAGCACATTCCATAGAGCGTGGTAAAGATCCATAAGCCACGTAATCCACTGCTGCTCCCAGGCCCAGCCTGAAGATTCCTTTTCCTGTGGCCTGCACTTCTTGTGACCACCAGGATGCCCAATGTTCCATAAATTTGGATTTCAACATGCATAGCCACTCCTCAAAGCACAAAGTGGATCTTGCAGAGCGATCATTTGAGTGTGCAAGATTGGCAATTCTGTCAGTAATAAAGCCATGTTGACAGTCTGATAGGAGATTATTAGCAGTCAAATGATCTATGAATCGATCCCTCACAACAGATTCCATTACCTTGCAAACGATATCTTCTCTAAAATAACACTAAATATAAACGTCAACATCACATTGCAAGGTGTCCGAAATTATCTACTGAAAACAGTAGCGTTCTGAGGGTGGATGGGGCTCCTTAATATTCGCAAGTGACTTCTCTTATCAAGGTGTTCTTTACCGCCATGCCACATCTCTACCAAACATGACCAGGAACTTTCACAGCTAGCTGGAATCAAACACGCAACGTACTACAATCTTGATGCTCCAAACTTCGACCACTCTACCGCACTGACTTAAATTATAATTTTGATCATTACTTTGAAAGATAATTATCAATAGAATTACAGCAAAAATTCACTAATTAGCGTTGGACTCACTATAAAACGCATTTTTGTTCACGTAGTTATAGTTACGCACAGGGACGACTGCAGCACTATGCGACGTCATTCGGCATTATTTTTATTAGTATTCATAATAATCATGTAAAATAAATGTATGTATGATGGGTTAGAGGTGAGGACCTGCTTCGTGTGAGGGCAGGGGCGTTGTGTGTGGATGGATGTAATTACAAGTGAAATGAGAGGAGGGAAAATAAATGTTTAATGTGTGATTGGGATGAGAAGGAAACTGTGGAGCTCTTGTTGATGGAACGGGGGGCGCAAGAGAGAGAGAGAGAGAGAGAGTGTGCGGGAGTCTGTAATGGAAGTAATTCGGAATGAGGGAGGTAAGATTAACGAAATGGGGTATGAGAGAACAAGCGATGAGTGGATGGCAATGATTGTGGGTCTGTCTGAGGCAGCAACTGTAGCTATGTTTGAGTGTGAAGAGTTATTTAGAGAACGTTTGGAGGTTGAGGAAGAGGAGGGGATGTTATGAGTGACGTCTTTACTCTTTAGTAGTGGAGGGTTGAGAAAAGGGAGTGTGGGAAGGCAAAGGCGACCGCGCAGAATGTTTTAGTACGTTGCCTCTGTTTTTTAAAATGACTTTTTCTAACTGCCGAGTCCCACGTGAACTTTTAATTTATTTTACGATAGTGAAAGAGTTTTATGCTGCGCGAATAACCGATCTAAAGGTCTTGACTGGAGGTCAGCACGCACCTCAATTCCAACAGGTGGAAGACATGCACCATGCGCACATGCGCATAGTCCAACCTTGAATACGTTCAATTGTGAGTTAGACTATATAAACTTGAGTTTTGTAAAATAATTATTATTGCATAACATAAATTGGACAATTATATCATACTGCCCTAATTTTAGAACTAAAGATTTTATCGTTTATTCGTCAACAGTTTAATAAATGTCGATTCGATATTGAATGTCTTTACAGTTTACAGTAAATTTTCTGTCAATTTGATATCACAGCCTTTTTATTTGTTTCTGAGTCGCAGAATCTAAAAATTTTTAAAAATAATTTCGATTTAATAACAATGAACGACTAATATGCTTCAATCAGTATCTGGCGGTGCTTGAAACAAATCATATCGGTCGCAATTGCCGTCTGCCTTTCATAATATATCCAGTTTGTATGCAAATCTTGCAGGGGTTGGTTGTTGGCTTCAACTTGTTGCGCTATTTGTGCACGGGCATTATGCATCAACGCTTCATTTGTTGAGCTTGTTGTGATGCCTACAGTAAAAATATTTTATATCGAACAGCAGTGCTCTCAACTGTAGAATGCAGTACCGTTTTTGGTTTCCCGATATTTGAGAACTCTTTTAGTTGTTAGCGCTGGCTCCCAGTCTCCCACTACCGGGCCAATTGGCCAAGCAGTGTTACTAGCCTACTAGGCTAGGTATTAGGTACTAGTACTACTTACTAGCAGTCTAGCTTACCAGTTAGTGCCCGGCTGCCCGCCAGTTACCACTGTCCACTGCCGTCTTAAAATCAATTAAAAAAAGATACTGCTGTCTGATCATTGCCCATGCCTGGATTCAGTGGAGTGGAGGCTGGGGCCAGGGGTTGCTAGCTAGTAGCTACTTCACCTACCTAGTGCCTATACCTACTTGGGTAGTTAGGTGAGTTAGGTTGCTAAGGTCAGTTAGGTGCCTGCCACTGTCAGCCTGTGGTGTCACTGGTTTATTTCTGGTGTGTTGCCATGCTCATGCTGGATGGCAGGATTGGCAGCTGCTGCCACAGTCACAATGCCACCAGCACCAAGCAGGCAAACACCATTCCTTCTAGGCTTCCACTTTCCAGTCCAGGTCACTCCAGGATGAAAGGAATGAAAAATATTTACCATCAAATCAATGACACAGTGAAGTGTGATGATAAGTAATTTAATTGAAATTGGAAAATCTCAAATTATTTCTCAATTGTTGCTAAAGAATTGCAGCTCTCAAGTTAGTCGTTAGTGAAGTTACAAGTTACAACTGTTACATCCGATTCTTGAGAACATAAAATTTGACCATGACAACTTGACAAGCAGTCAAGCACTATTAGTTACACTAATATTATAGCTAAGGCTTAGTGGCAAACTAGAGCTTTTTTAGAATCACTTCATTTTTAATTTCCTCATTTACTCAAGATTTAAACCAATTTCTTAAGTATGATAATGCTGGTATCCAGGATACTTTACTGGTCTACTTATAGGACTCAAAAATGAACTTGAGGGAGAGTCTAAAAAACTCTCTGCTTTGCCACTATAAGCTAAGCTGTAATACAGAAAAGTGGACAAAAATATGTAGCAAGATGATTGATGAACATCAAAAGCTCTTCTGACTCTTCATAATTTGTAACTTGTAAGTGTCAATAAGTTTATTGAGTAGCTATTGAGTATTTATATTATATTGACTTTATTATTGAGTATTATTTACCACTTGCAAGTTGCAACAGTGCAAGTGGTAAATATTACTCAAGTTGCATTGGCATGGCACTTATATAGTCTTATATCAATATGCTATTGAAATGAAATTGTAAATTTTTTTCTATCTCTATCAAATGATTTATGATTATTTTTAAAACTTCTTACTTAAGTTTACATATGTTTATGTTATTGCTACTGTTTCAGTTTTCACTTACTGTTATTGCTACTGTTTCTATAAGTATAAAGTAATCACTTGGAAGTTGCATCCAGACTATAAAGCGTGTAATAACTAACAACATAGGTCAAGACTCAAGGATGCTGATTTCATGCACCAAAGACGGCAAGGTGGATGACACTGGTCACGTCTGATTGATATGGCCAATGCGCTATATTGATCTACAGGCTACGATTGGAACTGTGTGTTGTTGCACAAAGTTACAATGGCTGTGAGAGTTGCATTTGGGTAACAAAGCATATGTGCTCACAGCTACCTGAACTACACAATGTAGCACCCAGTTCCAATATCTGTGAGAGCTACATTTGGGCAACCAAGCATATGGGCTCAGCCACTCACAGCTACTCAAACTATGCAATTAAGCACCCAGTTCCAATGGCTGTGATATCTACATTTGAGCACCCAAGCATGAAGCATACGCATTTATAGCTATCTGAACTACGCTCTGCTGTTGTTGATGTTCCCAAAGCCCCAGTCATGCCAGGAGGCCCGCACTGTGCAGGAAGGCCGCCACCCAAGCCAGCTTGGACCATAGCTGCTTGACGGATGTTATGGCTGCCCAGAGCCTGGGTGCTGCCAGCTCCGGGCACTCAAGTAGAAGATGCTTGATGGTGTAGAGGAGTGCATGACATTGGGGTCACAGGTCCATTTGAATGCTATTCAGGCGGTGTTTTTAGGAGTTTAGTGAGGGATGGTGACCACAGCAGAGCCTACGGAGGGAGGTGCACCCTGTCTACACGACTCAACTGCTGTTCTGTATGGCTGATGTCTGGTGGTATGTCATCAATGATGCTGTTGCTTATTAGATTTAAGAGTGCATTCTGGGTTAGGTGTGTGTGTGTTTGATGAAGTTGGCTGGGTCTGTGGGTGGGGGTATGAAATCAATTATTGTGAGATAGTAGTTGTGTGGAGTACTGGCAATTTGTCTGAATGTAGGGGGTAGGTAATGAAAGTGATGGCAGGGACTGAGGGGGTTGTGGAGTGCTGATGCAAGGAATTGGGTGCCTCTCATGTCTAGGTGTTCTATCAGGGAGAGGACTTTGGTTTTTGTACGGCCAGTGTAGCTGTCAGCTGACTTTCTTCAGAAGTGCAAAAGCTTTTGCCGGTGAAGGTGTTTTACGATCGGTCCGTAAAGAAGCGTTGATCGGTTCAAAATGACATAAGAACAGGTTCTTTTGAATAACCTATGGATTGCCACCATGGTTGCCATGCTCATGCTGGATGGCAGCTGCTGCCACAGTCACAGTGCCACCAGCACAAAGCAGGCAAACACCATTCCTTCTAGGCTTCCACTTTCCAGTCCAGGATGAAAGGAATGAAAAATATTTACCATCAAATCAATGACACAGTGAAGTGTGATGATAAGTAATTTAATTGAAATTGGAAAATCTCAAATTATTTCTCAATTGTTGCTAAAGAATTGCAGCTCTCAAGTTAGTCGTTACTCGTTAGTGAAGTTACAAGTTACAACTGTAACTGTTACATCCGATTCTTGAGAACATAAAATTTGACCACGACAACTTGACAAGCACTATTAGTTACACTAATATTATAGCTAAGGCTTAGTGGCAAACTAGAGCTTTTTTAGAATCAGTTCATTTTTAATTTCCTCATTTACTCAAGATTTAAACCAATTTCTTAAGTATGATAATGCTGGTATCCAGGATACTTTACTGGTCTACTTATAGGACTCAAAAATGAACTTGAGGGAGAGTCTAAAAAACTCTCTGCTTTGCCACTATGATTATTATTGCTAAGCTGTAATACAGAAAAGTGGACAAAAATATGTAGCAAGATGATTGATGAACATCAAAAGCTCTTCAGACTCTTCATAATTTGTAACTTGTAAGTGTCAATAAGTTTATTGAGTAGCTATTGAGTATTTATATTATATTGACTTTATTATTGAGTATTATTTACCACTTGCAAGTTGCAACAGTGCAAGTGGTAAATATTACTCAAGTTGCATTGGCATGGCACTTATATAGTCTTATATCAATATGCTATTGAAATGAAATTGTAAATTTTTTTCTATCTCTATCAAATGATTTATGATTATTTTTAAAACTTCTTACTTAAGTTTACATATGTTTATGTTATTGCTACTGTTTCAGTTTTCACTTACTGTTATTGCTACTGTTTCTATAAGTATAAAGTAATCACTTGGAAGTTGCATCCAGACTATAAAGCGTGTAATAACTAACAACATAGGTCAAGACTCAAGGATGCTGATTTCATGCACCAAAGACGGCAAGGTGGATGACACTGGTCACGTCTGATTGATATGGCCAATGCGCTATATTGATCTACAGGCTACGATTGGAACTATGTGTTGTTGCACAAAGTTACAATGGCTGTGAGAGTTGCATTTGGGTAACAAAGCATATGTGCTCACAGCTACCTGAACTACACAATGTAGCACCCAGTTCCAATATCTGTGAGAGCTACATTTGGGCAACCAAGCATATGGGCTCAGCCACTCACAGCTACTCAAACTATGCAATTAAGCACCCAGTTCCAATGGCTGTGATATCTACATTTGAGCACCCAAGCATGAAGCATACGCATTTATAGCTATCTGAACTACGCTCTGCTGTTGTTGATGTTCCCAAAGCCCCAGTCATGCCAGGAGGCCCGCACTGTGCAGGAAGGCCGCCACCCAAGCCAGCTTGGACCATAGCTGCTTGACGGATGTTATGGCTGCCCAGAGCCTGGGTGCTGCCAGCTCCGGGCACTCAAGTAGAAGATGCTTGATGGTGTAGAGGAGTGCATGACATTGGGGTCACAGGTCCATTTGAATGCTATTCAGGCGGTGTTTTTAGGAGTTTAGTGAGGGATGGTGACCACAGCAGAGCCTACGGAGGGAGGTGCACCCTGTCTACACGACTCAACTGCTGTTCTGTATGGCTGATGTCTGGTGGTATGTCATCAATGATGCTGTTGCTTAGTAGATTTAGGAGTGCATTCTGGGTTAGGTGTGTGTGTGTGTTTGATGAAGTTGGCTGGGTCTGTGGGTGGGGGTATGAAATCAATTATTGTGAGATAGTAGTTGTGTGGAGTACTGGCAATTTGTCTGAATGTAGGGGGTAGGTAATGAAAGTGATGGCAGGGACTGAGGGGGTTGTTGAGTGCTGATGCAAGGAATTGGGTGCCTCTCATGTCTAGGTGTTCTATCAGGGAGAGGACTTTGGTTTTTGCATGGAAGTGATTGGATGGTGTGGTTTAGGTGCTGCTGAGTGCGATTCTGAGTGCTGTGTTTTGTGTGGTTTGTTCTTATTGTTGTGGTTCCCTGGTCTCATTTTTATAAGAGACTCCCCTCGCACAAGTACAACACCACCAACAGGGGGTCACTCCAGAGCTGTAGTGCCGAGGTTATGTGGTAGTGTTGTCTGAGGTCCTGCCAGAGTGGACATTCCAGGAGAATGTGGGTGATTGTTTGGGGAGTTCACTGGCAGGATGGACAGGTGTCTGTGTCTGCTTGGCCAATTCTGTTTGCGTATGTTTGTAGTGAAGGGTGGTGGCTGCAATGCACTATGCAGCCTGGCCAGGTGTACTTTCTCCAGTCTAGAGAGCTGGGTTTCTGTGATGCTTACGTCAGGTGGTGGGTGTCCAAGGACTTGGTTGATGCCAGCCAGCTCCAGTGCTCTAAGTGTCATAATTGTGGGGTTTTTTTATGCTGGTGTTGCCTTGGGGTGGGGGTACTGTTTTCAGTATGTTGGTGTAGTATTTGTGTGGGGTTTGCACTATTTGTCTGTGTGTAGGTGGGTGGTCACGTAGGTAGTGGCATGGGTGTTCTGTGTTGTTTATGGCTGCAGCAATGAACTGTGTTCCTCTCATGTCAAGGTGTGAAGTATGGGAAGTGTTTTTGTTTCAGTGTGAAGGTGTTTGATGAGGGTGCTTTGTTTGCAGCCTGTGACTATCCTGAGTGCTTTGTTTTGTAGTGTTTGGAGTTGTATGTTGGTGTTGGATAGTGTGGGCACCCAGGCAGGTCTTGCATAAGCCAGCATTGTTCTGATGAACTGTTTGTATGTGGGTGCTAGTGTTTCTTTGTCTTTGCCAAATTTGGTACTGCCTAGGGCCCTAAGTGAATTGATTCTGATGTTTGTGTTGTTGATGTTGTTGATGTGAGGGCCAAATGTCATGGAGGTGTTGTAAGTGACCCCTAATATTTTTGTTTCGTGTATGTGCAGGATTGGGGTGTTGTTTAATGTGATTATTATTATTATTCCACAAAGAGATTGTCGTGGCGTCTCGTTCGGATCGAACTTCGAGGGCACGTTACAAGTGGCTAAAAAAGACACGAGAGGACACGTTTGGTCTGTATTGGTGCTCCTTTGTGTGGCTGGTCATTAATGTGTCTGTGGATTTATTAGGAGCAACCTTGAGTTGTTCAGTGTAAGCCAATGTGATAAAGTGTTGAGATATGTTGTGCTTATTGAGTACATATGTCTGCGGATGGGTGAGTGGATGTTATTGTGACATCGTCTGCGCAGGAGGCAATGTGGATGTGTGGAGGTGGTTTTGGTATGTCGTACATGTATAGCTTGAAGAGTGAGGGTGATAGGATGGAGCCCTTGGGAATCCGTTGGGTATGAGTGATGTGTGTGATGACTTGCCTGAGTAGTGTACATATGCTTGTCTTCCTGATAGGTAATTGGCAAGCCAGCGTTTGTTGTTGTGTAGTATGGTCTTGTAAATTTTGTTGTGAGAGGGAGGTGAGGGATGGCATCAAAGGCTTTACTGATGTCTATTGTAAGGAGTAGTGTTTTGTGTGCAGGTTTGCGGGAGTTGATGCCATTGTTTATGCTTTGTGTGAGGTTTTATGATTAGTGTTGTGGTTGAGTGGTGAATTCTGAATCCGTGTTGTGTTGGGGGAAAGTGTAATGTGCGGAGTGTCTGTGTTCAGTGTGAGGGGCTCTATGACTTTTGATGGTTTACAGAGTAGTGTGATTGGTCTGTATGAGGCATCCTCAGTGGGTGATTTGTTGGGTTTGAGAAGTGTGATTATTTTGCCAATTTTCCTGATGTATGGTATTTTGGAATGTGAGTAGGAGAAGTTGGCAATGTTTGTAACTGTTGTGATGCCATGTGGGCCTAGTTGTTTGAGGTTTATGTTTGTAATGTTGTCGGGCCCAGCAGTGGCAGAGTTTTTAATTTGTTTTATGACCCTTTTGGTGTCGTTTGTGGTGGCTAGGCTAGCTGTTGGGTTTAGTGGAAATTGTTGTTGGCCTCTGATGATGCATCTGTCTTCTTTGTATTTGGGTAACCTACTTATGTTTGTGTAGTGTTGTATTAGTATGTTTGCTTGTGCTTGTCTGGTGGGGATGTTGTCTGTGTTGGTGGTGATTGCTGCATGAGTGTGTTCTTGTTTGCTGTTTGAGTTGTGTAAGCTGCGTATTGTTTTGTAAAGATATGTGATGTTGGATTTGTGGTTCAGTGTATCCATGAACTTGAGCCAAGCCTGTTGCTGTTGCTCTGTGATTTTGTTCTGAATTTGTGTGTTTAGTTCCTGGATTTCTCGAGCAGTGATTGGTGAGTGAGGGGTAGGTGTTTGTCTGAGATTGTTGCATTGACAGATTAGGCTGGCTAGCTCAGGTGTGAAGTTAGGGTTGTGTTGTTTTCTGTTGCCCTTTAGTATGTGTTTCTTGTCAGCCTCTTGGATGATTTTGTTAAATTGGGCAACAGTGTGGTCAATGTGTGTGATTGGAAGGAGTTCAGAATGCAAAGGCCCAGAAAACCCAGAAGAGGAAGGCTCTGTTGGATGAGCTAGATGAACTGAAGAAGAAAAGGCGTACAGAGGAGGGCATCAAGGTGCTTGAGCAAGCAGCTGATTAAAATGCAGAATCAATTTAAAGAAAGGGGTATTTAAAAATAATTGCAAAGTTCAATGCCATGAGGCGATCTTTGAAAACAAAGCAACAGGAGCTAGCCACTCTTGAACAGAACATTAAAGAAAGAGATGATGAAATAGCTGCCAGTTGAATGTTAGGGTAGTGGTGTTGAAGAGTGTTCTGAACTGTATTGACATTATAATGTACAATCTTGTGTGCATTACTCAATATTTGTCATGATTTGACACTATTGAATTCATAATAATACCATTGTGGGCTTGATTTTCTGATTTGTGTCTTTTATGTTCCTCTGTGTCTGCCTGCTCTATGCATTCACACGTTTGCTAGTTATCAACTCTAGGAGATGATAGAATTTGTACGGTTAGTCTCTCAGTCATGCTGAACCTGTTGTATACAAGTCTTGGAAAATTGTATTGATGGCCATGGAGAGTCATTGAAAATCATGGAATTATGTTTCTAAATACCAGTACAGAGCCTGATTAGATTTCATTATGTTACATTAGATTGCATAACATTGCATTAGGTTATGCTATATTGCATATGATCACTTTAGATTGTATTAGAGAGTGTCAGCTTGAATTTGAATGCATTAGTTTCCTACAACACATTCACACATATGGCAAGGTATGGCCATAGCCTCTGCTGCAATAATCTGTTCCCTTAGCTGTTGTAGGGTGTGAGGGCAACTTCTGAACACCCTTTCTTTTAGATGTCCCCAAAGAAAGAAATCGCAAATGCTCAAATCAGGTGACCTTTCAGGCCACTATAAATCACCTTTCAGAGACACCAGATGTCCAGGAAACGTGCGTTTCAAAACATTGAGTGACTTTTGGGCTGTGTGAGCTGTAGCCTCATCCTGCTGGAACCACACATCTCCCAATGTTTCATTTTCAACAATGTTTTCCATCCTGCGCTGCAAGAAATTTTGCAACATTGCAGCATAGTGTTCGGAATTCACTGTCATGGTTACTCCTTCCTCTGAGAACGACTCCAACAGTGTGTTGCAGCCAACAGACAACATATTCCAGATATTGTTTTCAAAACATGAGTGGTATTCTAAATGGTTTCTTATGCTAACCTCTAGGAAAATAAACTTTCTTCTTTATGTACCTCCATTTCTCTTTTCTTTTGCCTCAAAACTGCTCAATTGGTTCTGCCCCACCCTGTATATTGGGAGGTTGAGATTGTATTGACCTTTTAGGCAATTAGAAAGATTTTCCACCCTAATACAAGTACCTACCTATTATAATTAAGATATTTTATTTCAGTCTTTAATTAAGGGGAGCGTCTGGGGTCAAATTTATCTTGGTTATTTACAGACAGATCGATTTGATATTTGGTACACGTATGTAAAACGGAATTCTAAGACTTTTTTTATTTGTGTGAATTTTTCTAAAAAATGAAAGAAAACGTGAAATTCATAGAAAATGGCCAAAAAAGGGGTACTTTAGAAAACCTTTCTCCTCCTAGGATTTGCAAGCTACAATATCAAAACACATATCATTTGATGCGTAAAAACCATATCTAAAAAAGTGTGTATGCGTTTTTTGAAATTCTCATTTTTGTGGGTGTGGGAGCATTTTTTGTAAAGTTTTCAGAAATTTTTCTATTTTACCCCCCGCCCCTCCCTTTTTGCAGAATAAAATCTAAACTATAACGAAATTAGAAAAACGCATACATACTTTTATAGATCTTTTTTTTCTAAATCGAATGGTGTTTGGCTCATTGATGTAGCTTCAAAACTGTAGGAGGAGATAGGTTTGGCATGAGAGAGGTTTTCATGTTTTCAAATTGTTCAGTAGAAGTGGAAACCATGGCGCGCTATGTAAAGGCATGTAACGTACTAGCTTAGATACCAAAAGTAAGCGTTAGCTCTCTTCAAAGTCAGTCAGCAGTGCAGATGACAACTTTATCAACACCTCTCCACATGATATCTGTCGGGTAACTGAGCTGTAGGTCCAGCGACAGCACATTTATAGAGCTTAGCCGTAATTATCTCCATAGGATTTTGTGAAGGGACCCCAGCACCCTCCCCCCTTTCTGGATCTGTTGTGAACGCATAAATCAACGTACAGAGATGGTTCTAGTACTGTTCGATGCGGCAGAAAGTAAGCTTTAAGATGAGCAAAGAAACCGGAAAAGCCAAAAATTTCGACTTTTACCCCAGACGTTCCCCTTAACCCTTTCACGGGTAAGTTACCATATATGATCACTTGAAATCGCGTCACAAAAAGCCTCACCATGGCCTCCTGTTTGTTTTTGAGGCATCCTTATAATGCCTCAGTCAATCCCTAATTATCTGACCATCGTTCTATCTATAGCATCACCAGCTGCAAAGTCCACAAATTGAAATATGAGCATTTAAATGAAGGTTTTGACTCAGACAAAGGAATTGACGCTCTTTCCGCATTTTCTTCAAAATTTGGAAGTATCAATATATATATTTATCTATTTTGGCAACTTGATTAAATTTAATTAAATTAAATTTTTATGTTTCTAATTTTTCATTTGCATAAGCTGAATTTTAATTATAAAGAAAAATTTTGTGTACTGAAGCATTTATTGAATTCTTCAAGTGCAATTTAAACCTTCAATAGGCAAAATTTGCAAAAATTCATATAAATAAATATATTGTATAATACTTCTTACTTTCTTGAAATGGTTTCTGAAATTTTAATTTCTGGATATTTCAATGCTTGCCCGCTAAAGGGTTAAATATGTGAATTTATAACTAGAAACAAGAAAATTATTATAAAACTATATATAAAATAAATAAATGCAGTGAATGGAAATAAAATGTTTGAATTGTGCACATGTTTATTTCAAACAGTGTTAGCATTTCTCATAACTTGAGACTCATTTCAAGTCGTTTGAGGTTTGCTTGGTTATCGTTCAGTTTATGTTTAGTATTGGTTTATTCGTATGAATTAAATGGGAACAGTGCAGTCAGTCACTCATTCACTTCTAGTCGGTGTGTATAGAGGGTAGAGTCTGGTAGATTTATAGGACATAAAACTAGTAGATCTATTGATAGTGCTGTGCACTGTGTAAGTGGTAAACACCACCTTGGCCTGTTGGCCATTGTTGAATGCAATAAGTGCCCTTGTTAGCCATCCAATATGATCCATATACTGTTATTGTTAGTAGGCTAATTGCAACATAAAAAATAACCCTTCAAAAAAGACAAAAAAGCTGAAAAAATAAAAAAATCAAATAAATGAAAAAAAATCATGAAAAAATAAAAAAATAATTTATTTTTTATTTTTTTTTTATTTAAAAAAATAAAAGAAATCACCAACCCTGGACTGCATTAGGTTACAATAAATTGCCTTAGGTTACATTAGATTGCTGTAAAACACAATAGATTGCATTCGATCACAATAGATTGCATTAGAATGCAATAGAGTGCAATACATTGCACTAGAATGTAATAGATTGGGTTAGAACTTGAAAGATTGCAGGTATTAGAATACACAAGAATGCATTAAAATGTATTTAGGCAGCATTTGCTTTCAACAAATTATTGAAATGGAGATGAGTTTTTTCAGCAGTAGCATTGGGCATGCCAGACATATGCACATTATGATTGGGTGACCTACAAGCAATCAAACAAGCTGAAGATGCATGTGGTGATGGCGGGGCTGATCAAGCAATCCATAGTTTATGATTGATCATGGATGTCCGATCCATATTTTATGATTGGCCATGGATGCCGATTTAAGGTCAAGGTGGCTGATGGAGAGCTTGAAAAGATGCCAATATCTCAAGCTGAAAGGCCCTAGGTACTTTACAGCCTGGAGTTCAGTGCTTGCAGCTTTCACTCAACAATTAAAATTAGACATAAAATATAAACATTTGTCTCTTTAAGTTGACCGCAATGAACTAAATTTCATTAAGTAATTACAACTCATGCTACCAAACAATTTTCCATGATGCACACTAAACACGCAATTCAGGAAGCGGGACTACATACCACGACAAGAGCCTATGTCACAGCATGCAATTAATATAGCTTCATTCCCAGTGCACAATCATGGTTGATCGTATCCAACTGGAAATGATCATGGTTGACGGTATCCAACTATCATTTGTATATTCACTGCAAGATAATGCTCATTGGTGATCTTGAATTTGTGCATTGCATTTATGCAATTTGTGAAATTATAATTTCTAAATAGGTACCAACTTTTTCAATTTAATTCTGAAAGCATCATGTCAATTGAATTCTAATAAGGATAACTAATTTTTGCATTGTAGTTCTGAAAATTAAGTATTGCATTTCTTTTAAATTAAAAACATTCTCTTACATAAAAAAAACGCTGAATTTTTTCTTCCAACTCCTACGACATTTGATGATGTCACTCGTATAATTAAAAGTTATGCGAGTGATTCCTGAATATACAAGTGTATTTAAGAACAGTTTCTGAAATAGTAGGGACATTTCCATTACCATATTACCTCACTGAATGAGGTTCATAAAGTACTTACCACCAAATCCAATCATTGTCATTTAATTTAAGATGTATGGACGACAATTTTATCTTTGTTCCCACGATGCTTATTTGTACCCGCAGCCGCAGCAGCTGTAGAAATATGTGCCAAAGCCATTCAAACCAACCCAAGTGTTGGGTTCCTGAAGAAGTGTCGCATTCTTCCGCCACTGACTGGTCAATATAACCTCAGCAAATGTTAAGCATTAAAATCACAAATACTTCTTGCTTACTTGTTTAGTGGCTGGTCCTTTAAGTTGTGAAACCATTTAAAATAATTTTTTCTGATATTCATAACTGATTATTAACTTTTGCATTATATATATCAATATATAAAATAATTAACTATCTATTTTGTTTATATATCACATTATGAATTTAAAATACTCGTACACGAATTTCTGAGATTGAAATTCTGCAAGCGTCACCACTATTAAATTTTAAGATGCCATATGTCTCATGACTAAATGCTCTTTGATTTATAAAAATCAAATGATTGCTGCTTCCAAACTACTAACATTTTCTGAAAGACCTGAGACATTTTTAAATTTTGAAACAAGTTTCCATCATTTAAATCTTAGTGTGGAATGTGGACCAATTCTGTTTACTGTGAAATCAAACTTGACATTACCAAAACAACGTGTGGGACACTGTCTCCTCTTATGATTACATTGCAGTACAATGTGCCCATATGCCATGAAAGATTTGCAGTTTATCTCATCATATTGTGTGGTATCCAAAATTTTGTGAGTATTGGGGAAAATGTAAGAATTTTTTGCCAAAGGTTTATATAATTTTTGTTTATTTTAGAACATCTTCATTGCAAAAGTTTGTCAGCTATAGATAAATGACTAGTGAATGTAATCAAGTAAGGCGTTGCTGACTCAGTATTGGATTCCAAAACATGGCCCATGCATGAAAGCAGATCCATGATCCATGACAGTTTCTGTTTAGCTCAGTGTATCAATTGTCACTGCTGTGTAAGGTGTAACATGGTAGGCTTTTGGATCCATTTTCTATTTTTCTTATATGAACATGAGATCATATTTACAGAATTCCTCACTGAACTTTAGTGCTCACTCAAATCTCAATATTATTTTTATCTCATTCTAAATATCAATGTTTTGCAGATCTTTGCTTATTTTATACTGCCTGTTATTTTGGAAACAAATGCTTTCATATTTTTTTATGTCCAATGTAGTGAAAACATTGTTTATAGTTAATATTGGTAAACATTTAACCATTTTGGCATGGCTCATGTTGTGAGCAAAAAACTATTGGCTACAGATGATGCATTGGAACAAGTTCTTCCTTTGTGTGTAAGTAAAGGTGGTTTTAGATTGGCTAGAGTGAAATTAGACCATGATGGCATTGTTGTAAATTTTGTTTTACCTGATGGTGTACCTATCAAAAATAGTTCAGAAAATGGTAGAAACCACTCAAGTGAGAAAATTCTCTTGAAAGCCCCTGAGATTGTTGGTTCTTGTGTAACCAGATCTACGGAGTCAATTTCAAAATCAGTGTTTCTTAAAATTTTTGCATATCCCATTGATGAATCCAAGAGGAATCCAAGCCGGCGTCGCATCTCCATAACAATGGAGTTTGAAACGCAACCTACCATGGAAGAGAATTATCACCATGCCATGAAGTGGGCAAACTTTGTTCATGATATGTTGCAGCCTGATACACCTATATTTGGCAGTCCAGGTGTGGTATATAGTTTTTTTAAATTTATTTGTGATACAAGTTTCTTCTTGTTTTGAATGTAAACTTGTTTAACATAATTTTGTTTCCCTTTGAAACCTTTTCTGTTTCACTGCTTACTTTCTGCTTTTTCCTACAAGTCCATGTTCATTGATAGAAAATATGACTTTCCACTATCTAATTTATATCTATTTTAACTAAAAAATTCTATGTTCTCCATATGTGTGTTGCTGCTTTTACTAATTCATATCTTAGCTTATTGCAAATGGGGCGACTTGGACCATTTTGATATTTAAGCAAAGAAAACCCTGTGTACTCAAAAAGTTTTGGCTTATGAAAATTGTGTTAATGGCTCTTGAATACTAGGAAATAACCTAAAATTGCAATAAAGTGATAAATTTGATATATTGACGATGTGACTATTTGTATCACAAAGAGGTAAGTGCTGAATATGGCCTCAGTCAACCTGCTAATAGTACAAGTGGTCCAGTAGAATCTTATCTGAGAACAAATTAATGAAGTTATTGTTTCAAATTTTTATCACCAGCTATTTTACTAACTGCAATGACTGTTGAATGTCCAATAATTGCTTAATTTGATTAAGATTAATTTTAACAATCACCACAAAATCTCAAATTACTCATTTGTGATTGTTTTAAGCATTTTATTTTTGTGTTGGTTTTTTTTATTAGTTCTGTTTTGTGTTGGTTTTTTTTATTAGTTCTGCTGATATGTTTGCTTTACAAGGTCTCTTTATAACAAGGTCTCATCCTCTCATTATTCAAACAGATGTTTGCTTTCTAGGAATGTCCTCTACTGACAAACTGCTTGTGCTTGTCAATCCAAACTCAGGGCCTGGGAAAGCCTATCAAATCTTCCGTAAACAGGTGAAGCTTGTAAATCCTAGAATAATATTTTATAATAACTATTTCTTAGTAATAATTTCCATTCTGACTCTCTCTCTGACTAATTTCCATTCTGACTCTCATTCTGATGAAGATAATTTGAAACCATCAATTAATAACTTTCAAAATTATCATAATGCTGTCCTGTGTGAATTGTGGCACAGCCAGCTACTCATATCTATTATGGCTGAGTTTTGACCACTGTATCTTAGGCCGAAATTGGCCACAATATTGTGAATAATATCGGTGTTTCTCAAGCCAAATTTTACAACTATATTCTGTCTCCTAACAGGTTGCTCCAGTCCTGAGTGACAGTGGTGTGGCATATGATGTGATCATCACTCAGAGGGCAAATCATGCTCATGATCTCATGAAGACTTTGGATCTGCAGAAGTACAAAGCTGTGGCAGTTGTTGCTGGTGATGGGCTTCTGTATGAGGTAATTTGACAAAACTTGTTTCCAGCCTTCTAAACTATTTTGAGTTTTGCTGTTGCTGCTGCATGGTTTCTATCTCATTAAACCTGTGATCAAATTGCTGGGCGGGCACCAACATATTGAATTATCTGTGTTAAAGTTGTTCATTTTGTATGAAATTCAAAGCTGTGTTTATATATTTTTTACATTTATCCAATTGTGCAAGCAGCTTAACTTGCATGATTTTTAGTGCATTTTCTTATTTATGGAAAAAATGCACTATTGTGCTTGCCATGTCCGTCTACCCATCCGTCTGTGACTTCACGTTTTCGTCGATAAGAAAATGAGCTCTCTGTCACTCACTGCAGTGAGTACCACTGAGTTATATTTTTCATGTTCTTCTGTCAGAAATTAATTATTGATTACTTTTTCTTAGTGTAAAATATTATTTCTAAGCCATAGTTTGTTTGATTGCATTTATGATAATGAAATCAAATTGTCAAGTTCTCAAAATTCTGTGGTGTCCTAGGTCTACAATGGTCTTGGCTGTCGCAGTGACTGGATGTCAGCTTTGGGTCTGCCAGTATGCATTATCCCTGGGGGGTCTGGCAATGGTCTTGCCAAGTCACTTGCTTACTGGAGGAAGTTAGTTGCATCTCACTTCTATTATTTGTGCTCTCTGATCCATTTTTAGCAACATAAATTGAAAATTTTGGTCTATTTTTCTAATCCCTATTATATTTTTTTAGTAATGCCTTTCATATAATGACTTACTACCTCAATTTTTCTTGAGCCCAAAATTTATAATTTAAAGAAGCTCTAAATATTTAATCAAAAAATTGTTTTCTTAATTGTTATAAAAAGATATAACTTCATTTCAGAGACCCAGAGCTGAAGAGGCCAAGATCCCAGTGCTTAATATCGGCACTAAACCTTGTACGTGGCACACCCAAGCCAATGGATCTCATTCTCATCCATTCCCATTCAGGCAAGGTTAGTCTGGCATTTCCTCCAGATGTTTCAATGACACTCCTTTTCTGGCAAGGTGGGTCCTGCACTGGCACAATAATTTCACGAAGTATGATTGAATACATGTAGTTCCTCTCACAAGTTCCGTTGCTTCGGGATCTAGATTTTTCAATTCATAAAGTTATATAGAAAACAAGATAATAGAAGAGCTTGGCAAACTGAATCATGTTTTACATTGCATAATGTAAAAGTGAACTTCCTACGATAGAAATATCCAACCATATTCTAATTTTGACTCAGGGTGTCTGGTAAGATTATCTATAACGATTAAGCCAGTGTGAATATAGATTAATTCTTCTATAAACTCCAACGAGCAATAGGCTTTTTTTTAACTTGGTACATTTGGGCCTGATCTCTTATGGAAGCAACTTAATGCCTGTGTGCCCTTGTTTCTGTTGCTTTTCAGCTTTTCCTACTTTGTATAAAAGAAAAATGTTCCTTTCTTTCTAGGTCCAGCATTTAATTTGCTCCTTATAGGTACTTAGTGAATCATTTTTTTATTCAACCTATGACTTGATATTAAACTGAAAGTCATAAGAAATACTTTGCCAATAAGGTGAAAGGCCTTGATTGAATGCAAATTTCTGGCTTGCAAAACATCAATACCAATTATTCTCCCACAACAACTACTTGATTTTAGTGTTCTGCCACTGATCTAAAATTCGCCTTCCACACAACACTTTGATGAAGTTTGTTCTCTAATATTCCAAGTATCAAGTTCCTTCATGAAAGAATAGAATTTTGTCTCCAAACCCATGTCTTTATCTGAATCAAACTGCTCTTTTACGTGCATGTTCGATTTTATTTTTCACATGCAACAGTATTTTCAACTCACTTTTTTCCTCAAGTAAATTTTATCTTCGTTTTACAGAGGTATATTTCATTCCTGTCATTTGGCCTCGGGCTTCTGACGGACATCGACATCCAGAGTGAGCGTCTGCGCATTCTAGGAGAGGCACGCTTCACCCTCTGGGGTATAGGGAAGGTGATGGGTGAGTCTGCTGTTCTATGCCTCACTCTGCAGTGATCATCGGTCGCTATGATGGCATAGGGAAGGTGAAGGGTAGAGTCCCTGTTGCTCTACCGTGTCGATCATTTACTACGATAAATTGATTTTTCACACGCCTAATAATTTACATTTTACAATGCCGGTACGAACAAAATTAAATTTAAATATCCCGTTGTTTTCATATACAGTGAGGATGACTGGATAACAGCTTATAAAATTACCTATTGACCTAATTGACCTAAACGTTCAGAAAATATTTTTCATTTGGTACACGATAACCATTGCTGTTGTGCTGACTGTAAGCCAATAATTCTAGTTTAAGTGGAATCTTTACGACAAATGAATTTTTTCAGATTGCTTTAACTACCTATAAGCACTGACCTTAGATGAAGGCAAGTGAAGCTAATTCTCCCTCTAGCAAAGCATGTGAATCTCTTCTATCATAATTCTCTCTAATATAGAATGCAGGAATTATTTTTTTTCAGTTCAGAGAAGATACAGCGTGACCATTTCTTTCAAGAGAGCGTCTGGCATCAAACGAGACGAGGTTGGTTGCTCTTACTTACAATGCTACATTTCGGTCATTGTATAGCAAAATTAGCTTTGAGCAACCGTACACAATAATAAAGAAATTTTGAGTTGAGTTTAGTATAGATATCCGATCTAACTTTTTATATATTCCTGGTCAAAATCGGCAAAGTATTGAATTTGTTCACGACAAATGGTAAAAATAACATTTTCTGCCAAATAAGAACATGTGACTTCTGGTTGCTGCTTTTGTCTGTCGCATACAGGAATTTTAAAAATAATCAAGAAATGAATAGCAGTAGATCGGCAACAAAAGTGTCGATATCAATTGACGATAAATTGGACATTGTGAAGAAATATGCGGTGGACGGGGTGTGTCAACGTGGCAAAGTAGTCCCACCAGAATCAATATTCAATTCCCTCTATATTGGTCAAAAAGATGTCACATAAAACAAATAATTCTTTCTCTACCCAATTCCGAGTGCTAAATATACGGTAAAAAGTGACCTTTTGGTAGGCCCAACATAGATCAGTCATTTCCATTCATTTGAAGGTTTAAAATACCTTAGGTTTAAATTGCTTTATGAACAAACTGCTGTGTGAACCGAATTTCGGTATGAATTTAATTCTTTCGGTGGGGTTTCACTGTGTTATATTAATGAGATGAATGATTAAATCCATTATGAATTGAAGTATTTTCCTCTATTAATTTTCAAGTACCTTCTGTTTCTGAACATTTTATGATCCATTTGCCATTACTTCACATCAAGTTATTAATTTAATGTTATGTTGTTAGCATGGGATGGTTGATTGAAGTTTCTTTTGTCCAACAGCTGAAAAAGTCAGCCTCACAAAGTGAACTCCAATCTCAAACTTGTGAAAGCAGGCGCCCTAACCTCCAGCACAGCATCTCCTGCCACGCCCCTCACCCTGAAGACCCGCCCTCCCCTTCAACTCCTGACGAAGATGACGTCCCTAACGAGTTTCCTGGTAATCCTGAAGTAGAAGATAATGATGACAGCTCTTCGTTTCCGTTGGGGCATAGCAGAGACGAAGTAGAGCTTGGGCGTGACGCTCTTGATGAGTCGCTGTGGAACAAGAAGACTTCGACTCGTAAGGCAGACTACTCCCACCTACTACAGAAGGGAGGCGCTGATGCAGCCTGTCCGTTCTCCGATCCTGTGCCTGAAGACTGGGAGACCATAAAGGGTATGGTTAACTAGCCATTAAATTAAAGGGTATAGTTGCCAATTGAGAAATAATTATCTTGCAATAATTATTTCGGTCTGGTGCTTGCAGCAGTGGCGACTTAATATTTTTGTTGCTAATCAACCATGCTACGGTACTTTGCAATAATTATTTGGTTCTGGTGCTTGAAGCATGGACGATTTTTTTTGGTAGCTGCATAACCACACTATCTTGCAATAATTATTTTTGTCTGGTCCACCGAGCAGAAGCGACATAGTTTTTTTGAAACCAAGTCGAACGAAAGTCACGAAATGAACGAAATTAAATTTTATTACTGATGATCGCCATTCTTATGTTGTTGCATATGACACTGCCAGTTGTTAATTATAGCAGAAGCAATTGCTGACTTAAACGTCTTTCATGTCTGTCATAAGGCGTGAAAATTGCGAAGGATGAAGATGCTGGCCTCTAAATGTTGCTAAAATGCCATAGGGTATTATTGTACAATTAACTAAAGTTCGATGTATGAACAGGTGAATTTTTGTTGGTATACGTGGTGTATCAGTCACACATCAGCAGCAGTGTGATGATGATACCTGAAGCAGCTCCCGATGACGGCATCATGTGGCTCATCCTCATGCCAGGCTCCATGAGCAGACCTGCCATCGCTAAGGTCTGTAATACTTTCTTTAACCTACAAACTATTTCTTCCTGATACAATTACTCTACTGCTTCTGTGATATATTTGTTTTAAGTCTAAAACTTTATTAATGTTGATAATGTAGCTTCGACCATTTCTTATCCAAAAGTCGGAGAGGGAGAAATTTTCAAAGCTTGCTGGCAATTAACGCAAGTTAGATAAACAAATTATGTAATAATTGGTGTACATACAAAAGTTATAAGCAGCTGACGTTGCAGCACGGGGCGAGAGGTTCATAAATTACTCCTCATCACAGTTTCACTTAAAAGTTCCTGAATTATTTTGAATCAGTAGTCCCAAATTTGCAAGAGGCGATTTGTTTAGAAAAAGTGTTGTGTCTTTCCTATTGTTATTTATTTCAGCGTCCACTTGAGGCAGCTACATTATTGTTCTGGCTGTTCTCAGGTGTTGCTGCAGTTAGACAACGGTATGTACGCTCGTGTCCCTGGAGTGCGTCTCATCCCTGTTACCGGGGTGCGCATTGTGCCCCACGACACCCAAGGGCTCCTCACGATAGACGGCGAGAGCATCCCCTTTGAGCCCATCCATGCTCAGGTCCTGCCGGGCCTCGCGCGGGTTCTTGTGCGATGAAAGAAGCTGTGTGTGAACGATAATTCTGAAGGAGAACTATTAGCAAGTTGGAAAAAATTGCAACCAAAGTTCACAAGAACGTCCGTTGTTCGATAAAGATTGGAGACAATTTTTCTACAAGAACTATCAGCAAGTCGGTAAAGATTAACTAAAATTCTCAAAAAATACTATCCGAAAGTTGCGTGTTCCTGGTAAATTAGGCTATTGCAGATTGATTCTATTTTTTAGAGATTGCAAGCAAAACTTCTCGATTTTTAGAAGCTTTTTTTGAAACGCAGTTTTCTGGTAAAATTAAAAGCAAAAGGTAGTCACGCTATTTAGCCTACTGGAAAACATCTGTAACGTGAAGTCTTATTTATAATTGTTCTTCAAAATTAAATACCATATTTTTTAAGACTTTATTTCTTAATTCAATGTACGGAAATAATTTTCAACGCCATAACGATGTTTTTACCAAATAAACTTAACCGCAATCCCGTGCCTGTCATGTATTAAACACACTCAGGCGTCTAAACATATGTAAAAGAGTTTATTTTTATAATCAATAAGTACCGTATATAGTATACCTATTTGCTACTACTTAAATATACCTGTACCTATTGCAGCTGAAATATACCTGTGCCCTGTGGTGAGGTCTAAATCGCTGCTATGTACGTCTAACCTGCGTCTAGTGAATCAACCTACAATGGTTGTGCTGCACAACTGTGTGCCTTACAGGTTGAATCGTGTATACTTCTGGGTTCGTGATAATAAATGTTTTGTTATTCGCTTATATTGTGAAGTTTGTTTTGGATATTTCTAAATATCTTAGTAAATATGAGTTGAAGCGTTTCCTATATGAACATCACTCAATTATGTTTACGTGTTACTAACACCCTGTAATCAATTCTATTCTTAAGCTGGATGATATACACACGTGACACGAGTAAGATCTTGTTTACATAGATCTATTGATTGTGCAATATATAGCAGCTCACTCAAAAGGCACGTACCTATGCTTCTTTGTAAGCAGAGGTGCGTTTCTATTTGAATTATCTTCCTCCTTATTACACATTATATGCAATGCTACACCGTACATGGGCACTTTTAACAGTAACTTTGACAATATAATTCATGTTTTTGGACACTATGTATATTTTTGAGGGCAGTCGAGTTGTCGGGTATCTATTGTTGGAATGCAAACGTTCTTTGCTATCTTGATATTTTCTGAAGAACGTCTTACCGTGGTTGTTGCTACTATGTGTTGGAAAGTCTCAGGTGAAATGGGTCTATATGTTTCATCCCATTTTTCCACCCAAATAAGACTATCTAGTTTTATTAGTCCAATGCACTCGCCACTTGTCTTTCTTTTATGTCTTTCATTACTTAACAGATTAAATGAAATTTATCTTGATAAATTTTAATCCTTTGTTGGTACAATGACAATCGTTCAAAATCTATTTTCTGTTGAATACTTGAGACAACAATAACGACAAGTTGCTTTTGTAGTTGGCGTTACCATTATTCAGTTTATATATATATATGCATCAACTCCTGTTTTACGAATGTTCTTATTATTCTGTGATATATATTACCTAGACGTCCGTGGTCTACATTCCAGCGCCAATTCCTTTTCTTACCACTTTTTGGTCATTTTAAGAGAAATGTGTTGTTGCTTTTGTATTAATGTCACAATTAGTATCTTTTATTATCATTGCCCTTTCTATTTTGCCATTGTGCATTCTTACTATTTAATTCCAACTGTCTACTTTGATCTAGAAGTCTCCGATACAAGCTCTCGCCTTTACACTTCATTGGGATTCTTTTTCAGGTACTTCATCAATTTCCCAGTCATCAATCCTTGCCTCTGTTGGAATTGGATGCGTGCTGACCTCCTGTCACGACCTTTAAATCAGTCATACACGATGTATAAAAGCTCTTATACAAGCGTCAAAAAATTTAAAGTTCGTGTCACACTCCGAAGTTAACAACAAGTTCAATGAATGCGTGTTAGCAATCCTAAAAGACTAAAGCATTCCGTTGTGCATGTCAACATCCTTAAAAATACAGAAACAATATACTAAAACATTCGGCAATGTCACCTTTGCCTTCACACAATCCCCTCTCTCAGCCCTCCACTCCTCAAGACCCCACTCTTATCATCCCCTCCTCTTCCTCAACCTCCACACGTTCTCCAAATATCTCTTCGCACTCTCAAACATAGCCTCAGTTGCTCCCTCAGACAGACCCACAATCATTACATCCACCCTTCGCTTGTCTCTCGTGCCCCACTTCGTTAATCTCACCTCCCTCATTCAGAATCACCTCCATCATAGACTGATACTCTCTCTCTTTGGAATTGGAATTGGGGTGCGTGGTGACCTGCGGTCACGACCTTTAAATCGGTCATACACGCTGCCTAAAAAAACTTCCCTCAGACAGACCCGTAATTATCGCCATCCACTCTTCGCTTGTTCTCTCATGCCCCACCTCGTTAGTCTTGCCTCTCTCATTCAGAATCACTTCAATCATAGACTGACGCTCTCTCTCATACGCCCCACATTCCATCAACAAGTGCTCTACAGTTTCCTTCTCATCCCCATCACACATAAAACATTTATCTTCTCTCCTTTCATTCCACCTGTATGTACGTCCATTCACACCTAGCGCGCCTGCCCTAACACAAAAAAGAAGGTCCCCACCTCTACTACCATCATACATACATTCATATTTTGGCATCGCTTTCATCTGATACAGTCTTAGAGAGTCCTTTCCCTCCATTCCTTGCTTCCATACCTTCAGCCCATAGTCTTTCACTCGCTCATTTATTTCTCTTTTCCACTCTTACGCCCCACATTCCATTAACAAGAGCTCCACAGTCCCATTCTCATCGCCATCACACATAAAACATTTATCTTCCCTCCTCTCACTCCACCTGCATGTATGTCCATTCACGCCAAACCCCTGCGCTCACATAAAACAGAAGGTCCACACATTTACTACCATCATACTCGTACATGTATTCATATTTTGGCATCGCTTCCATCTGATAGTCTTATAGTGTCCTTTCCCTCCATATCTTGCTTCCACACCTTCAGCTCAAAGTCTTGTTGATCAAAATAATTTCTTGAATTTTACTATTTTCTATCAACTTTGTTAAGCGTTTTCAACTTTTTTCGGTGGTTTGTATGTTAATTCCATTTACAAGTTTTTTTATTCGTATACCTGGACTTTAAATATTATAAAAAATTTCTTTGAAGTTGATCGAGCCCCGTCATAATTATCGTGAGAAAATTTATAACATTGAGAAGCGTTGATCAGACGCCATACGCCAATTTTTCTAGTTTTCTCTGTGGGTTTTTTGTAGTTGTTATGAGAAATGTTATAACTAATATTTTTTTCTTTGTTTCATTATGTGAAAAATTTATTGCGTGCCTACAGTAGAGCTCTTTAGCTTGTTATAGGATAATCACGCCTTCTTCTAGTTACAAGATTATAACGCCTTCATCTTGGGAGGATGTGGTATGACTTATTAGATGTACTATTCATTTTAAATTTTATACGCACTTTATTAATGGAAGTTCTAATTTTAGAATAGTGTTTTCATTGTCCTTTACTGACTACAAAATTGTTTTTCTTGTAGTCTCTTACTGCTATTAATTTGAATGTTTCCTTAAGTGTTTGCTGTTGGCTCTTCAATAGGACTAGAAGGTTTGTTAACGATTATAACTTTTTAGTTGAACTGGCGGACTGAGTGAATATGAGAGGAGCTGGCCATAGGTTCAAACCTCGGAAGCTCTGTTTTTAGTTATTTGACTTGTGTCAATGGTGGGTGGCCCCAAAGTAAATTCGGGATACAAGTTACCTTGTGGGAATTGGGATCTTAAGGCTTTTAGACTGCTGAGAATTCTCCGCGTGAAGTAACCCATCTACGTTTCCTTACGTATTGACCTCTATGCGAAATAATACGTTGCACAAGTTCTTCTTTCTCTTGTAGAAAGTACCTGCAGTCTTATAGGTTTCTGAGATTCTAACAGATTTATTTAATTTTGGAAATTTATATTAGAGTTCTATCTAATTGATACAATATTCTTGGTGACCAGGTGGAAATTAAAAGATCATTTACACTAATTTCACAAAGCGTCATATGTCTTTAATTTCAACAACTGGTAAATATTAGTTGAAAAAAGAAAATTGTTTTTTGGAAGATTTTAAAGAAAGGAGAAATGGATATTATTTACAACTGAAATTAATCATCCATTCAAAATTATGAATGGATGATTAATTGCATACGGCTGGAAAGCCGTATGCACGATACGACTTTCCAGCGTATTACGGTATTACAGTGCTACGACAAGTCCCGGCAGATTTAAAACGCTTGGTTGTCCTCCGTGAGTGAAATTTGCTCCGGTGTTATTCACATGATCACATCACATTTGCCTTTCTGCCTGTAATTTTTTTGATTCCAAAAAATCAAGTCTGTAGCTTTTAGCCTTCAACTTTAGAAGAGTTTTCGACATTTAAAATTGAGTATTGAATTATATATAGTACGCAACCTAAAGGTCAAGCTGTGTTAAAATTTTTAAAATTAGCTTTGCGTTTCTGCTGTTTTGCTTTCGGGTGAAGCAGATATTGAATTCATTATTCATAGGTTATTACTATTAGGGTCACGGTGTAATATCTATATGTATTCATCTGGTTGTTTGATAATCATAATGATTATGAAGAGCTATGGGCTAACATTAACATTTTAAGGAAAGAAATAAAGTTATCTAGTAAAATCAATGGAAGATGCCAGAAGTGGAGACTGTGGAGTCTGTGACATAGTGGCAAACCAGAGCTATTTTAGAATCAGTTCATTTTTAATTTCCTCATTTACTCAAGATTTAAACCAATTTCTTAAGTATGGTAATGCTGGTATCCAGGATCTAGTCTGGAAAAGTCCTATTTTTGTCTGAAATATCGCGGCTCTAATATCATATAATTTCAGTAGGTATGAAATCTCGCGGCTCGAATGTCATAAATTTTAGTTTGATTAAAAAATCGCGGTTTGCACTTCGCAAACATGTCATTTCATAAAATTTTCAACTTACGCAATCCGCATTGCTTTACTGTTTCCGCCAAAAATATCTTGCAGAAAAAAACATAAATATCGTAATGTAAACAAATAAACAAAACGTTTGTTGAAGATCGCGCATAGTTGCGGTCATGTCAAAGCGGTCAGACTGTATATTAACACGTGCTGAACTTACAGTAGAGACAAATTTTATTGTTGCCGTTTGACTGTTTAAGGGTAAAATTAGAGATTTGGGGTAACACGTGCATATGCGTTGTGAAAAACAAGTCGCGCTAATCAAAACTGGCACCGCGTAGATTAAGGGTAGGTCGCAAAATTTTTTTCCGCGTTAATCAAAACCGCGGTATTCAAAACCGTGCTAATCAAGGGATTGCTGTATGTATAATTTCTAACATTATTCAAGGACCAAGGTAGGTAGGTATTTAAACCCTCAATGCCTCATGGCTCATGCCCATGGCCTAAGACAGTAAGACTCTGTCTCTAAGCTTTTTCTTTCCATCAATTCTAAACTGACTACTAAGAGTTAGTCTAAGACTGTAAGGCAAAGAGTGTATTTCTTTCAGGAAAGGCGTAAAATATATACCACACCAATTTATGAAATGCAGAGATTGCAAATCAGTGCATTTTGCAGTTGTGGTCTGTGGAAAATAACAAACTTTCTGAGTTATTATGAGCAGAGCAGAGTTGGCTAGTTTTAGACTTTGGAGTTTGGAGCATTGATCCTATTCCCACTACTGGTACTGTGGTACTGAATAGTGGCCATGGTCAGGAAGATGTGCCAGGTGCGCGGGAATTTATTTTGTCATTTTAACGACCTGCGCAGTGCGCCGTACTATGCTGGTAAAAAAATGCGCCGTGCGCCGTACTTTAGAAAGCTAAAATAGTTCTACTATTTTAGCCGACAATATACGTGAGTATATTGACTACGTGAGTTGAACTGACAATAATAAAATGTAAGACATGTCCAGGTTGCTTCTGACTCTTCCGCTTGTCCGCCTTGTCGGATACGGAACGTATGGTAATCGTAAAGACGTAAACTGCGGCTATTATACATACGAAATGTAAACAGATGGTGTAGGTGTTCAGTCAGTGTTGCCATATGACTTTGGAGAAAATTTCTTCTAAAATAAAGTTCTAGATTTCTCATTCACCAAATTTCTGTATCAAGAAAAATCATATATTATTGAAAGATAATTAAAGGCATACTGTACTGACTAAATGTGAGTATTACGTCTGTACGGTCTGTTCCTCCACAAACTGCTCGTCCGCGGCAGCACGACGTAGAATTGATGGCCGGGATTGCGCGAACACGTGCGCGAAGAGAATAAATTTTCATTACATTGCGCCAACTGTGCACAGCAATAGCTTAAAAAAGTAAAAATGCACGGGAAAATTCACCAAAAACATACATCATCTGATCATCCTGAGTGTGGAATAGTGGTTAGTAGATACTACTGAGTGGCTCTCTGTCTCTGCCACTGACAATTGTCATTTGTCAACATAGTGGCAATTTGGCAAAGCAGAGAGTTTTTTAGACTCTCCCTCGAGTTCATTTTTGAGTCCTATAAGTAGTAGTAGGCCTAGACCAGTAAAGTATCATGGATACCAGCATTATCTTACATAAGAAATTGGTTTAAGTCTTGAATAAATAAGGAAATTAGAAATAAACTGATTTTAAAAAATCTCTGTTTTGTCACTGTTTGTCAAAGTCAATGCCATTAACTTTGTCACACCACTTGTGTTGCCAGGGCGCAGAGGGTGGATGCAGCGTTGCCAATATATGGGTTTTAAGCCCTAAGTGTTGCCAGGTAATTTTAAGATGCATCGCCAGGTAATTTTGAATGAAAAGCCATTTATGCTGAGTAATGAAAAACTATTTACAAGCCACAAACTTATTTACAAGGTGGCATGCATGTGTTAGGTATTACCCCAAAATTACTTTATTCAATGAATAATTCTTCTTAATTAAGTTTTACCGATGAGACTCAGAACGTTGCTTCCGAGACAAAGCAGCGGGCCCAATTAACTAATTTTACCCTAAAAACAGTCCGATTGTACAGCAAGTGTCAACTGAACATGTGATAATTAATGCAGTCTGACTGCTCTAATGTGACTGCAACTACGTAATCATAAGCTTGATGTTAACATTTTTTGGCAGGAACTCATTGCAACTGATTTCCGGACGAGCTTCACTGCATCCTGATCCATCCAACATATCGGAAACCTTACTTTTTTTTAAATAGTTGGCTGAAGACTGACAAATGTATTAAATGCAAGAAATTCAATCTAAATGTGTCGGCAAGATCTTCTGAAGAGACTAAAGGCGTAAATTTTGCTACTGAAGCGTCGCCAAAGATCTTGCAATATTCATCCACTTCCACTCTCTGCACAGTGGTTGTGTTGCAGTCATGCAGATCTTTTGGCTTCCAGCTGAGCACTGGATCTAAAGATAATTTGCCTCCCACTCCCATTGCTTCACATCATGTGAAACAGTGAGACTGCTGACAAACTGGAGGTAGAGAACAAGCACCAGCAGAGAGAAGAAGGAAACTGAAAGTAAGATGGAGACTTAAATTAAATACTAATCGCCAAGTCCTGCCTAGACTTAGCAATTAGGGTAAATGCGGTACGGTATATTCCAACACATAAAGGACGCATCGAGAAATGAAGAACTATAAAAAAACCATATGCGTTACTCGAGTTCTGTTTGCTTTACATGACTCTCAAAACACCGCACGACGTACCAGCAACAATGAAACGTCACAAAATGTTGCCATATTTATTTAAAAGCCTTTAGAATGCAAACCTACCAAATCCCTATATTCTGACACTGTGTGTGACTATATTAAGCACGTGGTGAGACGTATTCTGACCGCTCTTCAAATTGTACTAATATGTAATTCCGACATCCACGTGTTCGAATTCCGATCGCTGTGTGAGCTGTATTGGAATACGACACGGCTTTGAATTAGAACACTATGTATTGAATATTGAGCACTACTTAATTAGGCTTTTAATTAACAGTTATTAAGCTTTTAATTAAGAAAATTTTAATTTTTGCACACAGCTTGGAACGAGCTGTGTGTGTCCAATTCAAGTTGTGTCGGAATTTGTTTTTATGTGTCTAAATCCATTTCTCAACTTAATCATCTATTAATTTATTTACCACTTGAAATCAGCAAATACAAGTATACTTAAAGCATTCCTAATATATTCACAGACGTATTTAAAAGTCTCAAACCATAATATTCTTTCTACACAAACAGTTCATCACTATTTGGTAGAGCAAGGTCAACTGTCACTTTTGACACATTTTTCAATGATCTCATTGGGTGGCATGCACCATCTCTCTTTGGATCTCAACATTTTCCCGCTAGATGGCCCAGACCTAGTGTTTTGGCAGTAGTTTGACGCGCAAATGTATGACGTCACTATTTCAACCATCAACAAACGCATGGAACTAAAACAAAGCTTAATATAAAGGATAAACTAGAGAGGTGTCGGAATTACCCACGATTTTGGAATATACTGCGTTTACCCTACTCAGCAATAATATATTATATTATTAATATTATGTTCCAGCAAATGCTTGAAACACCTGTCCAGGTGTTTCAACTTTCAAGCAGTCTGTGTCAGCTGTGTGTGACTTCTTCACCTTCAACCTATCATCATCATCATCATCATTTTTTTGCTTCACCTGCTTCAAAAATGTGACTATGCAGCTGCAGAAATTGACAATTTTGCTGCCAACTGCCAAGATGATTAGACCCTTGTTTAACCCATTAATGCCGAGCGGTTCCATTTGGAACCAGCAGAAAAAAATGGATTCATAATTAAATTGTATGGTCAAATCAATATACTAGTGGATGCGTAGGTTTGATACACATCTTGTCCATGTTCTGGCAACGTTTGGTTCTGCTGCGCCGACTACTCTCTGCTCAGTTAACATTAAAAGATTGTAAGTACAGGGTGTCGGACAGAAGGGCTTGACATCATTGCAGAGAAAGGTAAGTAGTTCGTTCTAAGAATATATTATTTATAAGTTAAATGCAGAATTTTATCGATAAAGAGAGTACTTTTAATCCTGTATATGGCATTACGTGATATAATGTTTCTAAAGTCTTTTAGATCATGAAATATTTTGTCTGGTTCCAAATGGAACCGCTCGGCAGTAGTGTAAGCATTCCGGTCATCTCATTTTCCTAGTTGATTACTATGTGATATAGTTATGCATTGTATTTCAAAAACTTGTTTGTACCTTGAAATTATTTATTTAGATCTTAGATCTAAGTTTTTCTGTTATTTGTTAGCGAACCATTATATTTAGAGCTGTTAGGAATATATATCCCGAAAGTTGAAATATTTGGAAGTAGGTACGTTGAACACTATACGATTGTTCATCCCGAGTCACTTTTTTTAAAAAAGAATGGCTATTGCAATAAATTTTCAAAAAGATTGGTTAGAAAATGCAATAATGCAGGAGACCCTAAATAAAACAATCAGTGTCTATAGTGCACCCTTCTACTTCGATCCTTGATGAAGTGCAATACAAAAATCGACAACATCGCCTAACAAAGAGACTTCAGAAGCACTGCAAATGCAGTGCTTCGTAAACAATGTTGACAACGCACCCACAAACATTCGCAAAATGGTCAACCTTCCTGTTCATTTTGATGAATGGAAACATTCAATGCTAAAAATTAAATTGTATTCTGCCATGATTGGTTCATCATCAGTATTGTCCATTATGAATACGTATATTACGTATTATCCATTATGAACAACCTTGCTTGATTTACTATCGGAAAAAGTGTTGTTTGAAGAAACGTTACGTTAATGCCGAGCGGTTCCATATGGAACCAAGCTATATTTTTTCACATACAACGAAAAATAAATATATGAGCATATTCTTTGTTTATTACCATCACAAATGATAATATTCTCACAAGGAACCCCCAAAAAATTCAGTAAATAACTCTCGTCATTAATGGGTTAAGTTGTCAGGCCTAAGGTGTTGCCATTATTAACGTAAATGCACCAAATTCCAACATTGTGGGTAATTCCAACACTTCTCAACTTTTTTCTTGATATTAAGCTTTGTCTTAGTTCCACATATGCGTAGATGGTTGAAACAGTGACGTCATACTATTGCGCACAATATTTCCGCAAAACACTAGGTCTGGCAGGAAAATGTTAAGATCCTCAGAGCGAAATTCCACGTCACCCAGTGAGAACATCGAAACACATGTCAAAGTTGATAGTTGACTTTGCTCTACCAAATAGTGATAAACTGTTTGTGTAGAAAGAATATTATGGTTTGAGACTTTTCAATAAATCTGTGAATATATTAGGAATCCTTTATCTTTAAGTATACTTGTATTTGCTGATTTTAAGTTGTAAATAAATTATTAGATGATTAAGTTAAGAGGCAGTTTTAGACACATAAAAACTTATTCCGAGACAGCTTGGAATTAGACACACACAGCTCCTTCCAAGCTGCGTCGTATTCCAATACAGCTGTTGTTGTTGTTGTAATAGCCCATCCTGGCAGTGGCGACTAGGGAGGGGGGGTTATCGATCATTTTTTCCGGGCACTCGGTGCCACTGGTAGTTCCACAACCATCACTGGCTTGCTGACCCGCTAGAACCATTTGGTTGCATTACACAACACACTGGACAAGCCAGGTACAGTACTCATTTATCAACCAGAGTTGGATGAATGGCTGAGTTGACCATGAGCTGAGCTTCCCGGTAGAACTTGTCCGCAGTGGGACTCGAACCTGGGCGCTGGGTGCGAGAGACAGAGTCTCTCACCACTGCACCACACAGCTTCTGATACAGCTCACACAGGGCGTTGGAATTAGAAATTACGGTTTTTAAGCGTTGTCAGAATTAGTCTCACAATATGCCAAATTTAGTCACACACAGCATCGGAATTCAGCGATTTTGTAGATTTGAATTCTAAAGGCTTTTAAATAAATATGGCAACAGTTTGTGATGTTTCATCATTGCTGGCGCATAGTGGGGTGTTTTGTAAGTGACGTAAACCAATCAGAACTTGAGTCACGCATACGGTGATCTTTTTATAGCCATTCATTTCTTGCTACATCCTTAAAGTGTCGGAATATGGTGTGTTTATCCTAAAGAATTTATTGCCAGAACAAAACTACATAAACCTTTACTATTTTTTGCCAAAAGCTCGTGAAGATGAATTTAAAGAGCAATGTGTTGGCAAGATATACTGAAATTTGACAGTGATGTGTTGCCATTGCCAAGCAGCCAAGGATCTTCAGAAGCATGGTGGATGGTGCCATGGTGGCCTGACTGGCCTCCTTAGTGACCATGTACCCTGGAAATTGAAGAGCATGTTGGCCAAAAAAAGAGCATGTTTGCTCAAATAGGAGTGGGACAGCTGTGTGCTTCAATATAAGCAGGCAGTCAGCAGCAGCAACATGCTTGTTCTGCTGCTGCCAGCCCACTGTCCTGGTGGATCTGAATGACCAACCATTTTCTAGAATTCTACCATGTTGAGAAGTTCAGATGTTCACCCACTCTGCTCAGTAGTTAAATTGCAAGGAACAATCTATTTATTGACAAAACTGAGCTTTTCTATATTATGTGATTGAAAAAGTTTCTTAGTTATAATATGGCAAATGATTGCTAGAAATTTAAATTCTAGCAAGGACCTATTATAAAATTCATGTTGACAAACGGCAATTTAAGTGCAGTAGCTGCTTAGTGGCAAATTAAGTGTTACTGATGGTAGATAAATTCTATCCTATCAAATTTATAATCTAAGTGCATGATTTAATAATTAGATAGCAATTCAGTTGAATTATTTTGAAACGTATGTCTATGGGCCAAAAAGATGCTTACTAACAAGCTCATTTCTTTAGTTGCTAGTCCTGGTGCCCAGGTGCCATACTCTTAAAACTCTTAAGTTCACAAACTCCACATAGCCCCCTGAGAACATGTAGCCAAAAATTTTTCATCTTGGATTGGGAGGTTTTGATTGAATTTTCAAGGCTTTTCAGGTCTTAGAAAGCCTTTATTGATTGGCTGATGCTATAGTGGGAAAAATCTACATTTCAAGCCACAACTTGAGCTGGAACTGCAAGATTCCTGCTAGATGAATTTCCTTCTGTCTATTTGTTATAAAAAAGCACAATTAGGCAGCAAGATAAAATATGCATTGGAAATTTTTCACTTTAGGGCTGCTTGGTGCTAGATTTCCATGAGAAGTAAGAAAATTCCAATCCTGGACTAATGCTCAGCCTAATGGTACGGTAATACAAATTTGTGAATTTTTTATATTATGCTCCCAGTTCTGCTTCAAGATTTTCTGAAATGTCTTTTGTCTGAAAATCAAATGATGTTGGTATCCATGTTTCTTTATTGATCTATTCAAAAGACTCAAAAGGAATGACAACTAAGAAGTCTGTTGTTTGCCACTATGCTGGAGAATGAATTGGATCCATTTACCTAAGGATACTGCTGGTAGCAGTTACCCAATCAGGATGAATTTTGAAGGTATAATAAATTAACAGGCACACTTCTGAAATCTGATTGAGAGACTTGCAGGTTTAAGCCCAATTGTACTTTTTATATTCTAAATTAATTTTTTTTCTTAGTTTCAAAACCTGTTTTTTTATCAGTTTCAATTTTTAAATTATAATACCGTATCTTGTTTATCATAGCAAGATGTTATAATTTAGGTTAGGATTTGAGCTTTCATTTTTGGGTGTGTTCACCCTGAAAAAAAAAAAAATCTAAGTAGTCAGGCCTTTATATCAGCTATCTGCCAAACGTCACACATTCATTTCTGTTGGTAGGAGGATAGCAAATCTAGGTCAGGTAGGACTTAACAGCAATATTAGAGCAGAGGCTAGAAGGATGTAAAAGGTTGTGTTAAGTGCAAGATAAAAAGGAGGAAATAAAGTTCAAGAAAAATGTCATTTGGTCTATAATTGCAGTGTCTCATTTATTACACTGAAGTTTTTGAAATTTGTATTAGATATTGGGAGCTCTCAGCCACTAAAATTGAAGGTTTCTCTTTGTTTTGTTACTTTGACTATTAATACATTACGTATTATTGCTCGTTTCTTTAAACCCTTCCATCCTCCATTCTCACCAACCTCGCCCTCTCCCTCATTCTCCATGCACTCCACATATACAGTAGCTTTTCACTATGTCAAGGCATCAGTCACTCCTGGGCACAGATCCATTATCATTGCAATCCATTCATCTCCTATTCTCTCATGCATCACACCATCAGCCTCACTCCTCTCATCTAGTTTCACTCTCATAATTTCATGTTTTTCTAATATGCTTCACCCTCCATCATCAGGTGTTCCACAGTTGCCTTCTTGCCTCTATCACCTGGACCTGAGATTTTATTTATGGTGACAAAATAGTAACATAATAAAATTATTTTAGTAAGGCATTGCAGAATGGGAATGGGAGGATTAGAGCAAAAATTGAATTTTAATTTTTTGACTGATATTCATAAGGTTAGTTTAGAAGAAAAAACTTCACTCCTTGTATTTTGTTATGGGAGTCTAATGAGATTCTATTTTGAATCAAAAATATGAGTTTGTGAAGGTCTTTCTTCAACAAGTTTCATTCATATTAATAGAATTGGCAATATTAAAATGCAAAATTGCTGCAATTAGCAATCATGTGCAATGCCAGACTAACCTACTAGTAATTAGAGATTTAATTTCATTATTATTACAGCATTCTAAATTCTAATTGTTGAAGATTTATTTTATTTTATCATGGATATTTGATTTTTTGTTTTCGTTTGTTCCATTGATTAGTTTACAGTTGTTAAAAATGGTTGAACAGAAGAAGCGTGGTGTCTTGGCACCTGCTCAAGTTTCTAAGCTTAGTATTCAAAATGTAAATGTCATGCAGAACTCGGTCCACTCTTCCATCTCCAGGAAGCGTAAAAAGTAAGAAATGTTAAAGAATTTCATAATTTTTTTTTGTACAGCAGCTTGTTTTATTTTACCATGTTTATGAAATTATTTACAACTGTTTGAAAATCTAATTTTACTCAAGTTATTCATTAGGGCTATTGATGGATGATACTTTTGTTAGTTAAATTAAGCTAATCTAATTAAGTGCTATGCATCATAATTCCTGTCTCTTTATCTAGAAAATGATTTATTTCTAAGGATAAAAACAGTTAACAAATTGCATTCTCCAATAAAACAGCATTTAGATATGGCAGTATCGTGCAGCATCAATTGATACAGCATATTATGGTCTCAAAATAAATCATTTGTTGCTATGTATAATTGTCAATTGTGCTGTGCCAATATATTTATCCCATAAAAAGGAGATAAAGAATAAATATAATTTATAAATAAAACATTTTATTTAATTATAACATTTCTAACAATTTATTTTTCATTTCAGTGATGAGAATACCAACCCAATGCCAGCATTATCTCGTGACATTATTTATGAAGACCAAGCTCCAGCATCCAAGCGCTCTAAAGTGAGCAGCACAGTTGACTGTGGCGTGCAGACTGACAACTTGTGCTGTGGTGATGCTACCAAAACTTCATCTGGACCATCCAAGCAATCAGCACAGGATGTGTTGGATATGCTCACTAGTGGTGGGTCACCCGCGATAGGAATTGATGTAATAAATTATATGCATACCTGTTAGTTATATGCATACACAATTAAAGTTACTAAATGCTCATATAAATATTAAAAAATAAAAATTGAACACAACAACAGGTAGTTTTGATTTGTTAGGGATCCAGATATAAAGTTGCTCCACTTTAAAATTTAGGTAGTGTTACTAGTGTATCATGAATACTGAAGTTCTTGGTAGCTGGGTGACCTTTCATGATGATTCTTTCTAATTTTCAGTATTGTAACTTGGTAGCATTTTCTTTGGAAATACATCATTGACCATCGATCATGACCGCAGCAAAACCTGGCGAGCGATACTGGGAGATGGTAGCGTCCGAGCGCAAGGCTGCACTTGCTGTGTCATTGGCTGAGAATAAGCAACTACACGCACGTAACTCTGAACTGCAGCTGCAAGTGCACAGCATGAGTTCCCGCATTGAGGTGCTGCAGAGTGACAATGCCATGCTCGAAGAAATGCTTGGCGAGGCCAGGAAACTTGCTGAGCTTGTACAGGTTCGTTTTATGGTAACACAACTGATTAGTGAGCAATGCTATAAACTTTGTATTCAAAATGTTTCTGTTCAAATAATTTTTTTTAAATCTAGTGAAAATGTTGAGGCTTTTCTGTACAAAATGTGCCATTGCAGGTATTCTAAATGTGTGGATTTCTGTCAATTATTTAAAAAATATTCTGATAGTAATTCCTTCATCAGGCAGCAACAGATGAAGACCAAGAAAATTTGCAAGACATTAACCAGGAAGTTGAAGATCTTTAGAAGTGCAAGGGCGCGGAGCTGTTGTCTCTGGACACGACAGATGGTGAAGTTAGAACTGCATACAAACGATGTGCCTTGCTAAAAATACTAGTTTAGCTCTCGCCAGTTGACCCATCCGTGCCCAACATTCATTTACAAGTATTTTGTGACGAGTCCGTTAGAAAATGGATTATGTGTTTGACGCTTTTACTTCTTGACCAAATAATGTAGGCTTAGTGGTTGTGAGATTACGGTATCACACAATGTCTGCTCATATTTAGCTATTTTTTTAGTCTTGCGTTTGTTTAGCATAGCAATAGTGAACTTTTTATTGCAAGCTGATTTTCAGTGTTAGAGTGAAGATGGGGAAATTCGAAAAGTTATAAATTGCCGCTGTTCACTATTCATTCTATTAAGTTACTGTACTGTATTTCAAAGTACTGTATTTAGGTGGATAACATTATACCGTATGGCGGTGATTGGTTGATTTTACTTTTTTTTTTACATACAACGCATTTCATTACATGCAGTAATGCGACATGATAAAATAATTGATGATATCTGGGAATTAGTGATCTCATATGTTTCCGTATTGCTATGGTAAAACATTGTAACCTACATATTGTCTTGTAATACCATGTAAGGTACAAATAGTCTGGTAATAATACCATGTAACTTCGAGTTTATTTGTGAAAATAAGACACGGGAAAAATGCGTTTTTATTTATTATTTTAAACAGAGAAACAACAAATAACAAAAATTACTCTGCAAGTACCAACGTTTTAAAATATTTCTAACCAAATTATCACTAAAGATGCAAGGCTGAGTACTTGAAAAAGATAAATTCATGGATAGGAATTTCCAGAAAGCATGTACCGCTGAGATCATGTTTAAAACACAATGGTGGTACGGTAACAATTAACGCTATTCATTAATAGCCGATGAGAGACCGAACATGCAAGAAGATAGTTTCATGATGACAGTCAAAAGTCTGTTTCTCTTGACCACGCAGATCATGACTGACGTAAAAATGTGTTATTTGTAAGTATTTTGGATATGCTAGCCATGAAATGAAATCTTGAAATAATAAAAACAGGGCAAACAAGGCGAAAATTTTTAATCACAGGGTTTGCTGCTGAGCAATTCACGTGGGCGGAACTTAGCGATAACAGAAAACTAGGAAAACAAAAATATCACTTGCGGACTGTTATCTGCGCATTAAAGTAGAGAATGCCGTTATGAAGACAAGAGGAAGTCACTTAATGAAAAATAAGGAAAATTATTGCCCACCCATAGTCACGTTTCAAAATGGTAAGAATTGTGAGCAAAGCCGTAAGGAGTACAATTTCGGTAGCAGATAAGTTGCAAAAACCGAAGAAAAACCAAAACTTGCGTGAACGCCTTGCTTGACCGTAATTGCGAATGATGGCTGTACAATATTGATGAAAGTAAATTCTAAGAAATGTACTCAAATTATTTACAAGGCGTCGTGCTTCAGTCGAGCTGGTGCAGCGGAAAATAAGTTAGCCGCATTACTGAATAAAGCGGCTTAAAGAGAAATGCATGTCGTGTAACATCTGGTCTTATTGATTCACCAATTGATTAAGATCAATATAGATTTATTAAACATCGATCTCTGATCCTATTGCAAGAAAATCTCAGTTTATTTCTGGGAGGGATTATTTTAATTCTATTGCCAGACAATTTTTTTCAAGCTCGCTGAATACACATTTTTTTCTGGTACTTTTAAGTTAGCTAAAAATTATGCAGAAAAATGTAAGAATAATTTACTTATACAAAGTGCGTATTTTCTAGAATTTAGTCTACGATTCAAATCGAATTAAAGTGCCATATTCTAGGAATACACAAATCAAGACCAATTATTCCATTGTATGAAATATAATGGCATCCGCTAACTCAATATCCTGCGCATTCTACATGCTACTGAACCTACTCGTATCCTACTAGCTATATCCTCTTGGCAAGTTCAGAAGGCATTAGAGGACAAAGGCCTATTCGTTATGCAAGTCTTGCAGCGCTTAGCCGGCTAAATTACTCTCACTTTACCGAAAAAAAACTGCAAAACTGCTGATGCATGAGCCAATTGATAAATTGAAACGTCCAAAGAATGGTATCAAAAATTTCAAATAATATTTTACACAAACGAAACCTGAATTTACGAGATCATAGAAATAGCAGTGAGTGGTTGCAGTTTCAGGGAAGTAGCTCTTATTAACTTTAATATTGGTACAGCTGGCTGAAATATTAACAGTTCGGAAATCAGCTGGAGTTCTGAAGCGAAGACATATCATTAGTTTATAGAATGGTACACGATTCTTAAGATTATGTACGAGCAAAAGTTCAAGACACTCCGGGTTGAAAATCAGGAACTATTTTCAATAGTCAACTTAATGATGTAAGGATTCGAGTGGTCAGTTTCACTGTAATATTCCTTACGTTAAATAAGCCAAATAATTTACAAGGCAAATTAATGAGGTTCATTTAAAGCACCAATTAGAGTAATTCCTACAACGTACACTACTAACGTCGTTTACATTTAAACATGAAAATCTAAACTAGTGCGCCTCTCAGGTCAGGGATTGGGAACTAGTTGCAACGGCCTGTGGTCGAGTCAAATTTCATTTCAAACCTAGCAATATTGGCTGAAAATACATTCAATGAAATACGAAACAAAGGAGCGCATCTTAGCAATTGAGAAATTCAATCCAATAATCGTTTTATAAAATGTATTATATCTTGTTTGCTATGATGGTAACAAAATAATGTGAGGAACGTGCAATACATAATTAAAAACTGAAGAAATTAGTTAAAATACTTTTTCTAGTTTTTATCGCATTTACCTTTGAATATTAATTAGAATGCGACAGTATTATAGAAACAAAAATGTATTAACAACTTATATGCTTTCTTCCAAAAAAGGTAGAATGCAAAAAAATAAAATTATTACCGATAGAATGAAAAATGGAGTGCAACAACGTAATCATGGCATGAGGGCTGAAAAATTGGAGCAGCGAACTAGCCCTACACTTCTCAACAGTTGAAGAAATATTCACAGGCATATCAGTAATCAATAAAGACTAAACAATAATTAACAGCAAATAAAACAACCCTCACACAAATAACTACAAAACAATCAGCTAGGTAAACAGATATGAAGACGTATATACAATCAATCTGAATTGTATTCAGTTTAGACGTATTCTAACAATCCGACTAGTAAGGGAGTGAGGGAAACCTTGCTCAGCAAGACTGTGAAATGCTCAAGTCAGAGACTAGTAAAAAAAAAGTTACAAAATTCGTGATATTTTTTGAAAGTTATTTTTTCACCTGGAAGATTTTTTTTTATGGGACACTGAGTCCCCTAGAAACTAGTTGACGCATCTACCGACCAGAAAATAAGTATTCAGTTTTTGATGGACGTAAAGACATATTAAAAAACGAGATGAAAACTTCTACGGGAACAACTTTAATGGCGGTCCTAGAAGTGGACGCAAAAATCTTTCAGCCTGAAGAAGATAGCGGACTCGGTTAGTGGACCGGCATCAGAGCTCAGTAACACGTTGCTTCTCAAATCTATATTTTTACAAAGTATATAAAAGTACAAAAGCAGTCATATGCACCGTCTATACTTCTGGCTCCTGAATTATCATTCTTACAGTAAAAAATTCCGACTTTCACACTTTTACGGTAATGAAAATTGAACATCTTCACATGATTATGTGCGATCTTGGTCTATCATCCATGATGGATGTCACATTTATGTACTCACGCGAAATTAACATAAAATTATATTTTTAGTCAAGATTCAGATGCAAACCACAATATATTCATGAGTGACCTATGGCTCATGCTGCCGTTGGACGAGATTGAGTCTGGGTGAAATGAAGTGATGGGTTGATGCGGATAAATGACGATGTCAGAAGCTGATACGATATCAGAACAAGATCAAAAGTCAGGTACTAACATCGCCATATTGCGTAGCCGAGGATGAGGTTGCAACCAACAGATGATGATGGCTTGGGACTAACTGTTGCGTAATCCTTGACGTTATCTGTTATCGCAGATGAAAAACGGCGCCTTCAACCGCGAGGTGTCGGACAACAGAAGATTTTGGCTCACGTCCAGGATCTGCAGAAAAAGGTTTCGTCATTGCCACAAAATATTTTTCCGCACCTAAAATTTACTAAACATAGGTAATTTTATATTTAGACATAAACCATTTAAGCGAACTTTATCTCATAGTGTACACCGTAGTTAGGGCGTGAAGTTGTACGTCAACCTTGATGGCAACAACATAACCAATTTAAACAAACTTTTTCTCATGACCTGATGTAAACATTATATTTGAAGTATTATGTTATACGTCAAACTTGATAGCAATAACATAACCAATTTGACAAGCTGTATCTCATGGCTTGATAATGAAAATAATATTTGGAGCATCAAGTTTAACGTCAAACTTGATAGCAACATCATGAATCTATTGGAGTTACGCGCGCCCCAGACAACCTCTACTCTTATACGCACCTCGATCATCTTGTTAAGCAGGTCACGGGCTCTGTTGGGCTGCGAGGGACACTTCATCTGGCAATAAGTCCTCAGGCACTGCCGGTAAGATCGCTCAGCCTCGACAATATTGGTCATGTCAGGCTTAGCCTTCATTGTGTACATTATTGCCTTGAGCAGGAGGAATTCTGGCTCTTCGATGCGAATAGCATCAAAAAATACCGTGAATTCTGACAATTTTTCAGTGATTGGCACCCATCGCTGAAGCAAAAAATCTGTTTGGCCTTTGGAGAGGCTCATCTCCATGAGGCCTTTCTTAAGCGCGTTGATGTTGGCCGACATCTGTAAATAAAAAATATTGATTAAGTACGGCTGAACGACAATATTTATTGTATTCAAATTACGACATGGCAATATCTCATTTAAAAAAATTCTTTATTACTTCGTTGATATTTCTCATCATTGTTTAATAACCAAACTCAGCGAATCGCTGACAAGGAAATCCATTTTATGATAAAATAGAATCTATGATAATCTTTTGATATTAAAATAGAAAAATTATACAGTTAGAATACCCAGAAATGAAAAAAAAGGTTTAATTATCTACTATAAAAAACGGGAATTTCGAGCATGTATAATTTATACGATATTTTAATTAGTGCTTCTTATGAATTATGAAGTAGACATTCTTCTCACCTCTTCCATTAGTTCTCTATTGTAGAATTCTGTGGTTGGTATGATAAGTTTTGGTCCTTTTTGGTGATGAAGATAAAAAGCAGCGTTCAAAATAACCAAGCCAAAACATGATGACGTCAACAAATGATCTGCACACTCGTCCCCGAACGGCAAGTGTCTCACCCACTGCATCAAATTACACGCGACTTTGTCGGCAAAAAATCCTTCTGCATTTTCTTCAGGTTCGTCGTACAAGATTGGGTTTCTGCCGTCTTCGGGCGTGATGTCGTCGGGGCCGCTAAACTCTGGCAGTAACTGCAGGCACATATTCAAAATTAGAACACAAGAGCGTGTGCAATTAATCAGCTGAATAAAATATCTGTAATGCGCATTGATAATATCTTTGACAGACGTGAAAGATTAATCGAGGCAAGTCATTGATTAATTATAATAACCCAATTTTAAATGACAATGTGCGACTCTTTAGTTTATTTGGATAATTAATAATAGTCAGTAGTATAGTGGATTAGTGGTAATTAATTAACTATTAATTACTAATAATAGTAATTATAATAGTCATTGCTTTACCTGCATTAGCGCACACTCTTGGAAGCGGTCGTACTGCCTGAGTTCTTTAATGAGCATCTCCATTTCGTTGAACATCATGAGGCAGTCTTTGCTGTCTTTGTTGTCCCGCACCGGGAAGCTCACTGCGCTCTCTGATCGTTGTCGGTAATGCGCGACCTGCACATAACAAGAAAACGTTACTTGAAGCCTTACACGAATTATAATTGATGTACTTTATTAAAATAATAATAAAACTACATGACAAGAAAACGTTACTCGGAGCCTTACACGAATTACAATTGATGTACCTACTTCATTAAAATAATAATAAAACTATATGACAATAAAATATTACTTGAAGCCTTACACGAATTATAATTGATGTACTTTATTAAAATAATAATAAAACTACATGACAAGAAAACGCTACTTGAAGCCTTACACGAATTACAATTGAAGTAACTTCATTAAAATAATTATACAACTGTATACTAGTCAGGCTTCTAAAGCAACACTGTAATTAATATTCATTTTTCCTGCTAATACTATATTAAATGGATCTTTACCTCAGCAGGGTTGGTTAGAGCCGCCTTCAGAATGGTCCCGGGGGCTAAACTTGTGGGAAAATTTCGGTTGTACGCCAAGGTGGAGGTCGGCGCGGCACTCGCCGCAGAAACCATAGCCTGTAGAGGCAAGATAGGTGACATTAACGATGATAATAGAACAGTAACCGGTAATAAATAAATATTTAAATAAATAATAGCTTTTGATAACTTATAGTAAATCAAACATAAATAATTGTTATAAGTTGATAGCATTCATAAATATCAAGTTAAAATACGTGTATGTACGGTGTATGCTATGCAAAGTCATAGAGCGACTGATTTAAATTCTGAAATACCTTGTTATCCATACCCGTACATGTAATAAATATCATGTACGAACACAATAAAAATTCAGTTCAAACACTAAATGCGTATAAATTGCTTAATATTTTGTACATGCCTCATGTCAAATTTATTTCATATATTAAACGGAGATGAATTATTGCTTAAAAATTCGTAAATACCTGATGCAAAGTCATGGAAGTTGGTGACATCTGAGAGGAGGTTGGCGATGTTCTGGCCGCAGGCATGTAGGCGGGTGGGGGCATGTCGCCTGCGGGAGAGGAGGGGCCCTTACAGCGACGCGGTCCCTGAGGGGTCCCTCTGTCGGGGATCCCGTAACCCACAGCGCGGTTATTCCCCATGTGTTGCTTGTTCTTGTTCCTTTTCTTATATTTCACCTGAAAAAAGAGAAATATATCCATATATTTTTTTTTAATGTATTTGAAAAAAATGTTTGTTTGCTTGTTCCTCACGTCAAGGAGAGAGGCGTGTGCACATGTTCAGTCTTTGCTGTCTTTGTTGTCCCGCACCGGGAAGCTCACTGCGCTCTCTGATCGTTGTCGGTAATGCGCGACCTGCACATAACAAGAAAACGTTACTTGAAGCCTTACACGAATTATAATTGATGTACTTTATTAAAATAATAATAAAACTACATGACAAGAAAACGTTACTCGGAGCCTTACACGAATTACAATTGATGTACCTACTTCATTAAAATAATAATAAAACTATATGACAATAAAATATTACTTGAAGCCTTACACGAATTATAATTGATGTACTTTATTAAAATAATAATAAAACTACATGACAAGAAAACGCTACTTGAAGCCTTACACGAATTACAATTGAAGTAACTTCATTAAAATAATTATACAACTGTATACTAGTCAGGCTTCTAAAGCAACACTGTAATTAATATTTATATTTCCTGCTAATACTATATTAAATGGATCTTTACCTCAGCAGGGTTGGTTAGAGCCGCCTTCAGAATGGTCCCGGGGGCTAAACTTGTGGGAAAATTTCGGTTGTACGCCAAGGTGGAGGTCGGCGCGGCACTCGCCGCAGAAACCATAGCCTGTAGAGGCAAGATAGGTGACATTAACGATGATAATAGAACAGTAACCGGTAATAAATAAATATTTAAATAAATAATAGCTTTTGATAACTTATAGTAAATCAAACATAAATAATTGTTATAAGTTGATAGCATTCATAAATATCAAGTTAAAATACGTGTATGTACGGTGTATGCTATGCAAAGTCATAGAGCGACTGATTTAAATTCTGAAATACCTTGTTATCCATACCCGTACATGTAATAAATATCATGTACGAACACAATAAAAATTCAGTTCAAACACTAAATGCGTATAAATTGCTTAATATTTTGTACATGCCTCATGTCAAATTTATTTCATATATTAAACGGAGATGAATTATTGCTTAAAAATTCGTAAATACCTGATGCAAAGTCATGGAAGTTGGTGACATCTGAGAGGAGGTTGGCGATGTTCTGGCCGCAGGCATGTAGGCGGGCGGGGGCATGTCGCCCGCAGGAGAGGAGGGGCCCTTACAGCGACGCGGTCCCTGAGGGGTCCCTCTGTCGGGGATCCCGTAACCCACAGCGCGGTTATTCCCCATGTGTTGCTTGTTCTTGTTCCTCTTCTTATATTTCACCTGAAAAAAGAGAAATATATCCATATATTTTTTTTTAATGTATTTGAAAAAAATGTTTGTTTGCTTGTTCCTCACGTCAAGGAGAGAGGCGTGTGCACATGTTAGGTATGTAAATGCGTTAGATTTTCTAAGTTTAACGAATTGATTTGAAGACAGATTGCACAGCGATATATACAAATATTACTTTTTATGACGAGCAGGTTTAATTTGTAATTCATGAAATATCACAATGATGAATATTCATACCTTGTATAGATTGTACACTGCACCAGAATTACGACCACCGGGCATCCGATCTTCTCTGACAGCTGTAAGAAAAGGACAAAGAAGCGTTAACAGTGAAAATTGATCAGAGAAATTTATTTTTCAGGAAAATATCTCTAAATAATATTTTCGTCATTAAATAATAATAAATCAAACACTTACGAACAGCCTAAGTACATGTAGCGACCAATCACTCTTCTCTTTAAAGGTAGGCGAGTTTAACTTGAAAAGCCGTCAGTTATCGGCTGACGGAGTTACGAATTCATAAAAATTTTGCTAATAAAGCCTTAGGATATGAACTCACCCGCAAGAACCATGCCTTTATCGAGACATTTCTGGAAGCGGCAGAACTGACATCTGTTGCGCTGCTGCTTGTTGATCTCACAGTTGCCGTCTGCGACGCAGTTGTACACGCGCTTGTTCTGGACTGTGCGCTTGAAGAATCCTTTGCATCTGCAAAATTATCAAGCATATGTCAGTTATACAACATAATAAAACACGTCATAGAAGTGACATATCTAAAGGCTTGTTAATTAGCACCTGCATCAGAATACTTTTCTTAATATACGAGACAAAGTTAAAGCATTAAGCAGTGTATTTCTGTTTTGGTTTAGAGTGTAGCAATTACGATCCTAAATTCACCGTGAGACTCACCCTTCGCATGTGATGATGCCATAATGTAGTCCAGTGGCGTTGTCTTCACAAATCATGCAGATGAGCGTCTCGTCTTCTTCTTCATCTTGCAAGACAGGTCGCCTATCGTTACCACAGAGCGATAAAGACATGTTAGGAGGAGAGGGTGAAGGCCCTCCTCTACGGTCACCGAAGCCTGCGCTGCCCAGACTCATGGGAGACAAGGCATCCGAGGAATTACTGGGCAACTGAGACTTGTCGCCTTGCCAGAGCCTCTCCATATTGATTGGCATTGGTCGGGGGTTATCGGTAAATACTTTCTTCACGCGATAATCTTCGAGATCTTCTCTCACGTGGATTGGAGATGACGTGGGATGTTTGGAAGCGCGGAAACCCGGAGGCGAGGAACTTTGTTTTGTGAGACCACGTCCATTATCCGGAGAAATTAAACTGTTTGTGAAGAAGGGCGAAATCTGTTGGGCTACCGAAGATGGGGGCGATCCAGCTGCAGAAACTCTGCCCAAGCTCAGCATGCCGTCTACTGTATTGCGTATGTCACTGCTGAGAGTAACGTGAGGTGACTGCGTGTTCAGCGATTCTCTGGGCTTATCTCCGATCCACAACATGGTTTTGAAACCTCCCGCTTCCCCGAGTATGACTGTGTTTGTTGTGTTGTTGTGAGTCCGAGACATCCCTTTAGGATCGTGTTTGTGGAGTATTTCACCACCGCGGATGATCTCAGGAACGATTCCGTTGATTCTCGCTTTCTCCAAGGAGCTTTGATAATCGAAAGGCGTCGTCATTGCGTTCCTTAGAACAGAATGTTCTCTCGACAAGTAGCTGCTGGAGGAAACAAGACCGTTGGAACTTGCGTCCGTTGTGTGATTTGAGTCACTCGCGCTACTGAAGATGCCGCATGTGGTGGCAAAGACGCCCATATTGTACGAGGTGACGCCTCCTGCACCCAAAGACGATCCATGGATGGGGACGCTCGTGTTTGCCGAGTGGTGGGACATAGGGGATGAAGCAGAAGCGGCTGGGGAGGGAGTCATCCTGTCGAAAGATGGTGCGGCGCCAAGACCAACTGGAGTGGATGTAACCTGCTGCTCTTCTGTGCCGTACATGGGCGACGGTGGCTGATCCGCGCGGTTGAATTCCAGCCGACATGAAACTTCAATGTTTTTCTCACTCGGGCTGTCAGGAGACCGTCTGAGTGGTAATGAAACGGAACAAATTAAAAACAGCTAATAAAAGAAAGTGCAAAGTAAGGGATAATTATAGGGAACATAAAAACCATGTAGTTTACTTATGGTTATAGGAAAAATTGCAGTCCATTTGTGATTAATAGAATAAACAAATATTTGAAATAATTATTGCTTTAACAGAATAACACCATTGACTAATATCACAAAAATATACTCGTAATTAAAAATGAACATTATTTACGACCTACCTCTCACAAAGCAGATGCGATTCCAGTATACTGGGCCTCTCAATCTTGATGTGAGTGACATCCTTGGTGTGGTGTGAGGCGCTAGGGGATATATGACTCCCGATAGGGGAATGTTCCCGGCCGTGGGGAGGAGAATCGGGTGGGGAAGTGATCTGCGGGGACGTTATGGACATGCCACAACTACCGCTTTCGCTGGTGCCTGACGACACCCCAGAATCTGGGGAGTCTGTCACGGACTCAACGGCGCCCGCGTCCACCACCATCGACTCGACAGGAGGCTCGGACTCGCGACTGCACCGAGAAAAGCTGCACATAATCAACCATATAATTTGCTAGGTCATAGAGAATATAACAGAACACAGGTTTAAAGATTTTTGGATGTGATGTAATAACGACAATCGAGTCCAAAAAACTCCTAGTGGCATGCATATTTTATTTTCGATTTGACGGAGTGTTTTGTAGGGATTAACATTGCGAAGTCGAATAATGTTTTTAATCAATATGGAAACCGAACAAAAAGTGTGCATCCAGTACAGTAACTTTCCTATCGTATCGTTCAAAATTACAGAAGATCTTTACAGATCAAAATTACAGAAGAAATCAAACCCATTTATCAGAAAATTAAGTTAATTTAATTTAGTGGCAACGAGGGACCAAACAAAAAGAATTTAATCGTAATTTCGAAGTGGTCGCCCACCTGCTGCTGCTCTCCGCCTTCCTGCGCTTAAGCTTGAGGTCCTGGTAGAGGCTCATCGTTGCTGTGGCGCGCTCAGGTGTCGATAGCACGGTAACAGTCATGATTCCTGCCGAGACAAAAACAGTTATGTTGATGGTTATAGGTAACAGTCATGATTCCTGCCGAGACAAACAAACGCAGTTATGGTAATGGTACTAATTAACAGTCATGATTCCTGCCGAGACAAACAAATACAGTTATGTTAATGGTACTAATTAACAGTCATGATTCTTGCCGAGACAAACAAACGCAGTTATGGTAATGGTACTAATTAACAGTCATGATTCTTGCCGAGACAAACAAACACAGCTGAGTTAATGGAAATCGGTAACAGTCATAATGCCTGAGAAGACAAACACTGTCGTATTTACGGTAATAGGTATCAGCCATGATTCTTACCAAGACGAACACAGCCGTATTAACGGCAATCGGTAATAGTGACTTATGCTGCGATGTACTTTTATACACCAGAATTGTGTTAATTATTATTAAAGCTGTGCGTTGTCAGGTTATTCTCAGTGCGGCGATGTATAGATCTCTATTTTGCGTCGAGAGAATCGAGTCTTTTAAGCTGTTCGTCACCAAAATTCAACCAACGATACTTCGATTCAATCAATGATACCAAAAAATAAATACTTCGACAACACAAGGGAAAAGAACTGAAAAATTCAGGCATTGGCAAGTCAGTCAGTTTCATTGGCAAGTCAGTAGAGTAATTCACAAACTAGGAAACATTGTTCTTTTGATCCATACAACTGTTCCTTGCAAGTTAATCAGAAACATTGTTGTTTTAATTCTTACAACTGTTCCTGTCAAGCTAATCAGTTTCGACGCAACACAGATCGCTGGCTACATCTTAATGAGATTGCCGTAACAATACATAAACAAAGAAGACTTGATCGTCACAATAGAGAATAACAGAATATTGATCGTAATCAATAATCTGGTATTAATGAATTAAATCACCATTAACATATCTTGTTGCAGTGACAAAACGTGCTCGAGTTTTCACAAATTTAAGCCTAATTCAACGCAAAATAGTTAAAAAATTATCGATTCCGATGAAAAATATTCATCTTTCGCTGAGATTTCCATTCACTTCTATAATAGAAAACATCCAACGTAATAATTTTGTTTATATCGGAGCCGTGACAGAATTGCTTATAATATGAATGTTTGTACAGTAATCAAGCATTTAGTTGTTGTCGATCATGCGGAATTTAATCTCGCTGTTCATATGACATGATATTTATTAAGTATTTTTTTTAGTTAGTTATACTCTTACAGTCTAACAACGTTTAATTAATTAACGTCGATTGGACAAAGTTTTAATCAACGTTAATTCAATGTTAGATGTATAGTGGGACACTCCCTGCCACGGATGCAGCTATAGCCACGAGCATCGCTTGCACTCAAGACAAAACAATGGATCATATAGTCCAAACAGCGACACTTTAGTACGCACAGCACTAGCAACGTAGAGGACGTAGGCCCATACCGGGTCAGAAATATCCATACAAGAGCAAAACATGAATCACTAATTTGGACAAAGTCTCGCTAATTTCTCTGAGTGTGGAAGTCGGGTAGTGACCCATGCAAGCGCAAAACATGCATCACTAATTTGGACATTTAATCAACGTTAATTCAATGTTAGATGTATAGTGCACGTGGGACACTCTTTGCCACGGATGCAGCTATAGCCACGAGCGTCGCTTGCACTCAAGAAAAATTAATGGATCATATTGTCCAAACAGCGGCACTTTAGTACGCACAGCACTAGCAACGTAGAGGACGTAGGCCCATACCGGGTCAGAAATATCCATACAAGAGCAAAACATGCATCACTAATTTGGACAAAGTCTCGCTCATTTCTCTGAGTGTGGAAGTCGGGTAGTGACCCATACAAGCGCAAAACATGCATCACTAATTTTGACAAAGTCTCGCTCATTTCTGTGAGTGTGGAGGTCGGGACGGGCGTGTGCGGCAGGCAGGCGCGCGTCTCTTCCTGAAGCGCCGCGACGCTGGCGTCCTTGGTCGGAAAAGTCAGGGTCTGTGAGGTGCGTCCCTCAGACGCACAGGATCTCGCCGACTGCCGACATTCCTCACCATTGAAGTATTGGTGATGAGTGATCATAACAAATGAAGTATTGGTGATGAGTGATCATAACAAATGAAGTATTGGTGATGAGCGATCATAACAATTGAAGTATTGGTGATGAGTGATCATAACAAATGAAGTATTGGTTATGAGCGATCATAACAAATGAAGTATTGGTGATGAGTGATCATAACAAATAAATTAAGCACCATACTCAAATAAAGAACCATCATACCAGTAAGTTTCTGTTGAGCTTTGCGACTAAGTTGGTCACGAGTTTGCAGGAAGTTTAGACATTCCTCACCATTGAAGTATTGGTGATGAGTGATGATAAAAAATAAATTAACCACCGTACTCAAATAAAGAACCATCATACCAGTAAGTTTCTGTTGAGCTTCGCGACTAAGTTGGTCACGAGTTTGCAGAAAGTTTAATTAATAAACAACAATACAAACTTGTTTCTGTTGAGCTTTACGGCAAAGTTCGTCCCGCAGTTTTCAATGTACGATTTTGTCTAAACGTATGAGGATTGAACAATTTCAATTCCGGTAGATAACTTCATTAGAGCACTCATAAAATGAGAATGAAATTGGATCTCCTCACATTTATCTTTCTATTTTTTTTAACCTACTCAGAAAAATAGATTTGCAACGGAGGAGGCATATTATAAATAAAATAATGAGATTTAACAATAATCAGAAGTCCTATATTCAAAGTGCGGATAACTCATTGACGGCGGACGTGGCATTTTATTTATCGTTGCAGCAACAAGAAACGTCAAGAGCTTCCGGGAAGTTCCTTTGAACTGGCCGATGACAAGGTCAAGATCATCATTGAAAAGTCGCAACTGTCAATTGTATTTTCTATTTTTGGATCATAATCTAATATAATAATTTATAATCTCAAGTAGGGTTGAGATGCGAGGTAATATACCAAACTAATTAATATTTCATGATTCATATATAATTTTGTTGATCAAGCGTTACCGTTTTAAATTGGTTTTTCTTACAAAAAAATCGTCGTTTCAAGCATCAATTATCATTATTATCATTCGCAAAAATAAAACGAGATATAACAATTGTGTCAAGCAGTATAAATTTTAAAGCAGATAAATAAGGTAAATAATTTTTCTTACCGTAAAACATTTTTTAAATATTAGTTTGCAGCTTTTATAAATAGAACACATTTTTTTGTGCTAGAACGAGACGTGACTTATTCTTATAAGCTTCAATCTTTAACAATTAACGCCGAACTTAGGAGTGAACTTCGTTCCGCATCCATGACCGTTAGGTAATTAATAATAGAAATGTATATTTTTTCACCTTGAGGCATCACATTTCACGGGAACGCTGCTCGGTCTGAAGTAAACTGGAATACTTCAAGGTCTTCTGACGAGCTTGACTCTTCTATAGAGGGTAGGAAGTGTAGCCATGCCTCAAATATGACTAAATTAAGAGCCCAGGGGTTTATTTTTACGTAGGAATATATGTCTCTAATAACGCAATAAAATACTGAAAACATTTGCACGAGTTAATGAGGTCATAGGGACAGGCGGAAAATTAACAATTAATAATATTTCTGTGGGCTTCACTCAAAGATTAGATGTCTTTTGCTACATGACGACATGACGTAGTAGCAGAAATAAATAAAAGTCAATTTAGAGCAGCTGAAACATAAGCTTGTTTCTGAACATATAGTAGTGCTCAGTAAACGTACGCTACAAAAATGTCAATGACAGGATGTATTTTTTTTAATTAGCGGGAGAAAAAATATCAAGGGCAGTAAATTATCGGAAATTTTTTTGGCATCGGGAAGATCATAAAAATAATTATACTAGCGACGGCTGTTTAGGGTAATAGTGATGGTTGTTCAGGGTAAAAATTCCAGGACAGATCATCAGCCAACGAAGGTGAGAGTAGTGAGCGTGGGCAGAGCTGGTTTTTGCGGGGACGAAGGCCGTACGGATACTGACTACCAATATACGGTACAATGTTCATTCATTATTGCATTAATGAGGACGAGCGTCGAAATTCTTGGAATGAAGAAATATGGGGAAATATTCAAAAATCTGTTATAAAAATTCAGCAGTAAAATCTCATAAAATAGCTTGGTGGAAAAATAAATAAAAACGCCATTTAAAAAGTTTTAACATTATATATTTTGTTTTCATTTTGCAATGGCTTAGTCAAGAACTTCGTCAAATTACGTTGCTTAATTTATTGCTTTCTTTAACTTTTGTTGAGAAAGGATGTGAAAAGAGTAACTTTTGCATCGAATTGACACGATCCAGTACTTAGTCGTCCTGCCGCAATAAAAAATGTAAACCTCTCAAGGCTTAGCAATGCGATGATGCATAATTGCAGACGTAGCAAAATTGTACATTAAATTCGCTTATCGGTTCATAAACTTGATGAAATTATGAGCCTTGATCTCAACTTAAATGTCGCGATTTACGTCATCGGTAACTGGAGCGCTCCTTATAGTGCAGGCAACCTTCGTCAGCAGCAGCATAGCTCCATGCATTAATAGGGTCGAGTTTACCGACGTACAACAGACTCGCAAAATTAATAAATGCAACAAAATTTTAAGGCCCTACAAAAAAGCAAGTAAGTGCAGTAAAATATGCGTTCATTCCCCTTCATTACACACGAAACATGTGTAAATTCGGTAGAAGGGTATAATTAAAACTCAAGTTTTCGCGTCATGTAGGGCTACTCTATGTAGGCTCTTCCACAAAAAACTTTCTATGTTACCTGTGAAATAGTTAGCTAATATTATAAAAATCATCTTCCAATAATATTTGAAACGGATATACATCGATATAAAAATATCATGCACAGGATATTAATCCGGATTAGACAGTGTACGATTAGTTAGTTTCGACCGATTTCATGCGTATTACGAGCAGATCGAATGAGGTAAAAAACATTAATGTTTCCACCGTGATATTTCAAATAATACCGCGATTATATTTTATAAATTCTGGATTATTTTTTATCGAGGACTTCGTGGTTGATTTCTTAGACAAGGTTAACATGTGAAGGGTTAGTATGCGAGGAACCTCAGCGTCAATGACACGCATTTAATTTAGTTCAATTTGCAAGGATCCAGATAATAATTTGTGATTTGCAGTCGTTCAAACAGTCGTATATACGTCACGTAATACAAGCTCGCATGAAGCCTTGACTTAAATATAGAAGAGCAAGCCACGTTTATCAAGTTTATGGCAAACCACTTGATGGCCGCTGAAACCAACAAGTTTTGGGCTAATGAGACACATCTAAATGTCTTGTAGATTAAGCCGGTGATGAAGGCCGGTGAGGTAACCTTGATGCTGTACAGCTTAAGGAGACACATGCACGACTAGAATCTAGCAATTTCCTAGCATGTGCAAGAAAAAAACGTCGTTCGCTTCAATTCACATAAAAAAACAATAGCTCCAAGAAAAAAAAGTCGCCGGTTCTAGTTAAATCTACAAAGTTATGAAATTATTTCAATTAAATATACTTAAAGCACTCTGCTCGAGCTAAGTCATTGTATCTTCAGAGGGAAATTCTCTTTACCACAGAAATGATAATATTTTAGCAATGACAATACGTTTTGTTGACAAGGAAACAACAAGGAAACCATTATAAAAACAATGGAAATACTGATGATTATACTTAAAGGCGATGATGATTGAATGGGGATTGTGCTAAGAAGCAATTGCTCAGGAAAAATACCCTCACTGCACAAGCTGTGAATTACGAGTAAATACATGCATTTAAGAGCGGAGTTGTACTTCCGCATGCAGTGCCGTGCTTGGTGTCGAGCGGTGACTTACATTTCCGGCTCTACGGAGACCCTATATAACAGGCTTAATAAGAAAGTTATTTTGCAGAAAATGTAATTGCAGATTTAATACAACATAAAGAGATGATCAAAAGACAATCAATGTCGACTGGAACAGCCAGAGACATGTTATCCGTTAGAAGGTTAAGCTGCCCACGCTGGAGCGTATCCACATCTCGCGCAATCTAAAATGTTAAGGTCAAAGCAAGAGCTCGATCATGGTGAGACTGGTATCCCAGATATCAAGGATGCTCACGGACACATGATCCCGGCAGACTCATGGTACGAACTAAAGGCTGCATGAACATGTTTTTAAGAATAAAACTAATCAAACTCGGAGGAACTAAATGACAATATTTATGACAAGGCTAAACCTCGTCGTAACTGTCAAACAATAAAGAATTATTTAGAAACGCGACGAAGTGAATGAGGCATAATTTAAAGGATAAAACATAAGTAAGACAGATGTACACAAATTAAACAAGGCACCAACTCTAATGGAACAACATCTAAATTGGTATAGCGCTTAAGCAGCGGTAATATATCTTTGTGCGCAAGCATTCATTGCCACAGAAGGAAAAGCGCGTCAAGGCTATCCAAGAAGTGAAGAAGGTCGTATTGTGTTGCAAGCAGTAAACAACAATTATATTCTTCACACAACACGTAATACGAATTGAAATTATTTGCCTTGAGGAAACTACAGGAAGAAAGGCACATTTTTTCTAATCAAGGGTCTTGTTTGCTATGTCTAACAACGATTTGGTTAATTGTTGGGCTGTAATTGTACAGAATTCTCATATTATGTTAACGAAGCGTTAAACATTTCAAGACCTTAATTTTATTGATCCAGATGCGGTCGAAAATCAGCAATGAATACGATATTGGGTAATGTAAATGTAAGATATTGATACCAATTACCAACATGATGCGGACTCCTAGAGAAACCTTCATCAATTGAACTATGCTGAGTAAACTCGCCTCTCAAACTGTGACATTAAACGCTGAGTAAATCCAGAGTTGTCTTATGAAAAAATATGTAGTTCGCGAAAGCAATCGTAGAGAGGAAGAGGAAACAATGCATGTGAGTATTTCCGCGTTCTACATGGGAAACTCCCAGGTGCATCTATATTGCGAGCGACCTTCAGCACGTGCGATCAAGACGGCAGGAAGATTTTCTCACGGAAACTTGGAATGCCAGAAATTGAAGGACTTCATCGCATGGCTCCAGGTACAACGCACGACATAAGCATAAAACCAGCCTACCTTGGATCCAACGGGCGGGAGGTACGCGACATAGATCGAGTAGATCTCAGCGGAATGATCTTGATCGTCAAGTCACCACGCGTCCAGTTACATGTTGAACTCAAGGCGTTACTAGAATTACAACAAGCTCCATACCCGCTGTGAGAACCGTAAGAATTACTTAACTTCTCCTTCTGACTCATATTTTACTCCGCACCTCAAAATTGTAATATAGAATATATATTGGGTTCATTCTTATTCATGTTCCTTTCTTACGGGATTCACGAAACAAAAAAATCAAAAATAAATGATCATAATAGAATGCGTTCTCGAAACTGACACAGAGAACATAGGAACGAAGAAGAATAGTGCGCCATTATTTATACTATGATTAGTACTGCGCATTTATTGTAGAACGGTTCAAAATCTTGACACTTGACCGTGGCGTTTGAAATCCATAGAGAATTTCCTTGTAGATTATTTCGATAGAAAGAGGGTAGGGCAACAAGATTAACGGTAAATAGAGCTTCGGCTCTCCCAACCCTAGCGCACTTCAGAAGGCATATATAATGATTAAGGATTCAAAGACTACTATTCGTTTCCCGCACTGAAACGAATAGAATTGACATGCAGTTATTCGGTAAAAACTGAAAAACTTCAATGTGAAAGAACGTTGAAATATAAAAGTCAGAAGACAACGCTAAACTTAAAGTAAGCTTTCAACTATTCGTATAGTAGCGTTGTTATCATTTTTAACTACATGGTTTAAACACTGAAAGAATTTCCGCAATTCATTGGAAATAAAGTTGTGTTGAAATATTGGTGCTTGGTTTCAGATTTGGGTTCCTAAAGTCAATATATAATTGTCTAGAGCAAAAAAGGAACGTAAAACTGCGTTTTATGACGTAAACGCTGTACGGGTGACGAGATAAGTCGAAGCAACGCTACACCGTTGGCATTTGCTTCTGCAGGGCCAAGTGGAGCAGCCTTGGATGAGCCAACACAGAAGGACGTCCACATCGTAGGTTGTCTTCACACCAAGTACGACTTGTGCACATAAAACTCACCAAAAGCTGTTAAAATAACAACGCGATACGTAGCGACATTGAGCACCCACAAGGAGTGATGGATGATGGAGCTACACAGCATGGCATATATACTGCACACACTGTTCCAAAACATGGCACACAGGTTATCGAGATACTGGGCTCAGATTTCCCCACCTGCGTTTGCACCAAGTTCAAAAAGATCACCTGCTTGACCAATTTCTCAAGGTAGACGTCTTCTATTCGAGGACAGTGAGCCCAATATAATAAATTCTTAGACTGCACATGAATATTTTCGACCCATCTAATGCTAGAGAATTTGTGGAGTTCCTACAATTTTTCGGAAATTTTTCGGTGGATCAAAAAGACGAGTAGTATCAACCAATTACAAAATTAGATAAGTATTGAAATAATATAAAGAAAAAGTGACTGCTCGTGATAAGCAGATAAATATTCTTGCATCCAAAAAGCAGTTTCTTCAAAATCTCAAGTACGTACGATCAGGAAACTTATCCATGCAGTAGCAACAGGGTATTTTAAAGTTGTTTTATCTAATAAAAAGTATGATTATGTGAAGATTATTCTTGGAAATTTAAGCAAAAAATAATAAAAAACAACATTCCAAATCCAAAAATGGCAATTATTTTTAAAATAGATTTTCACTACAGACAATATAAACCGAAATGCAACAGATTTGACCTTGGAAAGGGCACATCCATTTTGAGAACAGTAGGCCCACACCGGCGCAGGCGAGAAGCAAGACTTTGGTTGCCAAGCAACGCGTCGGCGATATTTTACGAGATCTTAACACGCCCTTCACCGTTAGCCGTTAGGATAACCTCAGCGCCAAGTCTCAGGGTCAGCGTCGTCCTAAAGAACCGCGCGCGAATCATGACTTGAACAGCTAATCGATCCTACCGAGTCCGATGCCGAGTCTAAAACACTCCATCAATATATCCCCTTTAAAATCAACGTGCTTGTCGTTTAATTGACCATAATGTTTGCATTTTAAAATAATTACATGATTATACATTTCATTCATACTTTTAAAGACGAACTAGTCTTCCTATTGCAAAGAATCTCGCAAAAACACGATATTCTGATTTTTCTGAAATCCGACAGGAATAAACGTAAATAGTTCCACGAATCTAGTTGAACAACATTAAAACCTCGACATTAGAGAAAATTCACCTATGAAAAATTTTAGCTGAAAGAGTGTTTAGGAAATGAATGAACTGATTTCGTAAAATTTTTATTTGCCCACTTCCATGGATAACTAGCTCGCCATCGTTGAAGTTCCCTACAGCGGAGCCATCTTTTAGTCAAGCTAAGTAGTTTTGTTCAAGTAGGTGTAGAAATGTCCGACAAAAATTAAATAAATTAGAACAATTTACTAAATACACAATGTGAACGTTTCAATAATTTTTATAAAGAAGAACAAGGCAGGCGAGGAAACAGCGTGTGAGTTGCATAAGATACTCCAAAAGACCCTGACCGCGCAACCTATGCGACGTGTTAACCGCTGCAACAGTTCAGGCCAGGGCTACACGCACCCGCCCCCCTTCTCTTGTTCACGCAGTCGACATCGGTGCAAGGTTAGCGAATCGTCTCACAAATCTACAGAAAATAACGTATAATTTGAAGCAAATGCAAGCGAAGTATTATGCAAAATGTTTCACAATTAAGCGTAAATGGTCCACAATAATAACAACAATCTTATTGAATCGGTAAAGTGCATTACAATTTGAACGTCTGATGGCCTGGAGTTTCTCTCGTTACGAGTCAAGTTTCTATCAATGACATGTTTTGAATTGTTTCTTTATTAGGGCAACTTTTAACAAATATTTTTCTTTTGCTCCCGCATTGAAGCTACGATTGTTTAGTTGAATTATATGAGCACTTCACGTTTGTAAAACGAATCTATGACAAAGTTTGAATTCGAACTAATGTGTTTAGAATTTTGTTGTATGTTTTTATTGCGAAAAAAAAGCTATCCATTATTACACAATGAATTCTATGAATATCAACTCCAATTGACCAAGTGAGAGAATAAAAAAGAGGCAGAACGAATCAAGTTTAAGAGTTCACAGTTCCGTGCTGGAGAAGAAACAACGTCCAACTACATTTCTATAAAAGAAAATTCCGTTGATCTCACGACGTTAGATATAGTAGATAATCACTGTGATCACCATAAACTAATACAAAAAACTCGTGAAGCCTACCGGAAACAAGTCCAAAAAACAACTACGCAATGGTAATGGACCATTAATAAAAAGACACTGAAGTTCACAGTTTCTAGCGCGTTACAGTCGACGGTGGAGGTCGTTGAACTCGAGCGATGAGCTGCAGACCAAGAAGCTATCGTCTTGACTCGACTCCCAGAGGCTCTTCGGTCAACGAACTCTGTAGCGAGGATCGCGGTCATGGTCACCGACCGACACTGACAGAGAGGAGAATACAAAAAACCGTACAGTTGAGCCGCTGCAGCAGGTTTCAACAGCGCAGCAGTAACCAGTTTTGGCGGGAAGCCAGCGACCGTTATGAGTGCAGTTATTCGGTACACCACAACCGCCACGCGCGTCCGTTCTCTTGTCCGGACATGTCGTGCGGCGCGCTAACTCTGCCAGCAAGCACTCCAAGACCAACTCTAATGTGAGGTGATATGCATGGATGGCAATAAGAGAGAATTGAATGAGTAATGAATGGTTTTTATGCATGGATGGCGAGAGTAATGCAGTAGATGAGTAAAACAAACTGTAACGACGTTTTTCATCCAAATTTCTTTGAACCTTCAATAAGAAAATTTCATTGAAACTTCTCGGTACAACGAAAATACATAAAATTGAATTGAGAGACGTATTTGGTAAATGTGTAGTACTGTAATCCAATTCAATTTCATTGCCATAAATTATATAATTGAGCACTTCAGTTCGCTGAAAGTCTCGAATGCATTGTTAACCTTTATCGTGACGTTGAGTCTGTACTTCGTAAAAGCATGCGTAAATATATCTAGAATAATATTTTTCCCGCTATCTTTAGCATTTACCGTTAGCAAATGAGTGCGGCAGATGGGAACAACGAACTTGAAGGTCATTCTAGAAAGCAGCAGCAGGACGATAAGTGCTGACGCGATGTAATGTAGAGCAAAGCACGGCGCCTCTTGCGATATGGTCATCTGACCTTGGTAGAACACAAAGTACACAAAAATCGACTTCGTCATGGCAGTCATCAGGATTCAGTAGTAAAGAGCCACGAGAAGTTCAATGAACCTAGCGCTGACTCGAGAGATCCGCAAGCGAACCATTCCTGCCACCAATGCAGGTGCGCCTGAAGAAATCTCGAGCGCGATGCGCCGCTATGTTTTGGATGAACGAACTCTGGTGGAGCTTCCGCAGCAACCTGAACTTGAAGTTTAGTTCCTGAACATCTCCATTGCCATGTTTTCTTGCCACACACAGAGTATACGGTCAGCGATCACCATTTTACATATAGATTTGGACACGGGTTAGCACAGTGGGTCAGCATTTGGACACGGGTCAGCACAGTGGGTCAGCATTTGGACACGGGTCAGCACAGTGGGTCAGCATTTGGACATGGGTCAACTTAGTGCAAAGACAAACTGGGATACAGTCCAGAAGTCGTCTTGTAGATATGCATGGATGGCGCAACAGTGGTTGCTTATAAAAAATATCATTAAAACGAAAAAATATTCATGACAGAGGGCGGCGTATATATATAACACTCAATTAAACTCACAACTAACGGTTGTAAAAACCATTGAGTGAATTGTAGCAGCAAAACTGTAACAGTTCAACTAGACTGTAGCAGTAATAAACTGCAGTTGTTGGAAGACAGTTATAAGCATTACTGCAGATGGCATGCGGCAGTATTAATACAAAATGCAATTTGTGGTATTACTGCAGCTGGCAAGTTCGTCACGAGCGGCCGCAAGTCTTACGTTCGTAAACGTCACAGCAAGGTAGCGGGGTTGCGATTTCTCCGATACCGTTACGGACGCGAGAGAAACGGAGGCGGCGCACACAGCGTGTATACGAGCCGGAGCTTCCAATCAAATTCTGTTAATTAGTTTCAATAAAGCATGACAGCTGAACGCAAATACTGACCAGAGTGACATATAATAAAAAAATTTCTTCAATAGCTCATTATCGCTTTGTGTTAATTCGACAGGCCGAAAGATTGATTCTTTAGGTAGTGCGACGCGAGATTCTTAGCATCCAGACGAAATTGTCAGGCAATGTTGAGATTCTGCTTTTCAGTGCGAATATTATGTAGCAATATGTCAATGGACAATATAATTCTCTAAATCCGAAAGAATTTCATTATAAAAATGCTTATGCGATCAAATACATAAACAACAAACAAATTATTAACCACGCGATAAAATTTGGAACCAAGATGAATCGAAATTGAGGACTTAATCATTAAATGAAAGAGAGCCACGCTATCTATATTCTTGACATCTTTTTCTGAAGAGTCTCTCTCTTGGAAGCAGCAGCAGCAGCAGCAGCAGCAGCAGCAGCAGCAGGGTTCATTGACCTGAGAAGCTGCCGGTACAGTTGACTGAACTCTAGCGACGCAGTAGTAGCAGCAGGCGTCGCAGCTAAACTTGTTATGCACTGGCGACGAATACGAGCATTTAAACTGTCGGCTAATGCACCAGCCCTAATTAGAAGACAAAAGAAACAACACCGTGCACTGCTCCTGCTCTCGCAACAACCATAGGGAGACAAAGCCAATGAATTTAGTACTGCAGTGCGATTACAATAATTTATCTCGTGTATTCCTACAGAGGTTCATTGACCTCCAAGATCCGGCGTGCAGAGCTGGTATGATTGCGCGCTGAATGAATGCGTCTAGCAGCTGGATTTCAATGAGTAGAAAATTGTAATTGCATGGTTGATGTTAAGGGCATTAATTTGTGGTCACGTTATGATCATTTCAGGATTCAAATTTTTAGACTTTTTCCAAAATTTGAAAGATTCTTATATTACTAAAGACAGGCAGGAATCAATATAATTCTCTTGATTTTTTAATAATAATACTCTGAAAGAGGAATTGCTTTGGCCGGAAGTAAGGGAATGGGAGAAATGGAGCATATCGATTCTAAAAAAAGTCTAGGAAAAACAACCGAGAATATAAATAAGCGTAGTCGGTACAAGACAACGCACAAGAGGTCTCGGTCTAAAAAAATAACTACACAAATCTTGACCAAATGACCCTTATAAACATGGCTAGAAAGTTCCCTATCTATATTGAAAACTGAATGGAAGACAGTAGCGTGCACGCAGCTTGAGAAACAAAAACAAATTCTAAGCATTAACGGACATGAAACTGATCAGGAAACGCAATGAGCGACATTATAAGGCAAATTGCGTCTAAAATTAGCAAGCTGAGCCCGACATACCAGAGGGGGAGTAGAAAGCGCCCCTGAGACTCTCCCACGAGAGTTAGAAAGCTAGGCGGTACCAAGCTGGACTTTCATGCGGTGGACCTCTGACTCCAGAGACATTCAACCACACACAGCATTGAACAAGTACGGACTGTATAATGAATGTTTGTACGTTTAATGCATGCAATAGGGTCTCAAGAACTTATTCAATTTCAGCAACTATCGATTAGACCAGTGCTTGATTTTTTAATACTTTATTTTACAATTTTTACGAAATGAAATCGCCTTTGACTGATGACATGCGGGAACAAGGGCACACCTTGACAGAAGTTAATCAGAGACACTCTGAGAAAACATTGTATTCAGGACTCAGCTATGAATACAATGTAGACACATCAGCAGTACGTATGAAATCAGTCGCACAACAATTGCAAGGTGTGATCTTCTAATTCCAACAAGTAATAAAATATTTCGTGGAAAAACAACGAACTGTAATGAACACGCAAATAATAATGCCTGTCACAAACCCGTTGATAGGATATGAACGTGAGTAATGAATATAAAGCATGCGAATACAAAAACAAATGCTCTCAATATGACAGCTATATTATTATACACTCACAATATTATAGTGTCTGCTGTAAATCTTCACGTACTGTTCACCATACTCCACACAAATACTGGATATTTCAGCGTTAAAATTAAGACGTTTTAGAAAAGAAAAATATAGTAAGATACGAAAAATAAGAAGAATATTACTGTTAGTTAGTTCATCAGGCACGTGTAGCATACCTACAAGAGTGTGTCTAGCTTCAGCGTTTAGACAAGCTAATCTAAACCCGCTACGCAATGCAGTTAAACAGGTTACAAGTTCAGTTATTGAACTTGAACAAAGACCGCATCAATGTTAATTAAAATAATGATGTTGACGCCGCTAAGCTGGATGGGGCGAGTGCAGCATCGATATTCTAAGCACATAGGAACAATTAAGTTCGTGCCGAGACTCACCTTTGGCGTGGAGGCTCTGCACGTTGGATATAGGGAGGTTTTCTAGTCGGACGTCGCTGAGACACAAGCTCATATTTAGCAGTAACTTTCTATAGTATCAGCACATCGCGGCACAAAAAAACGTCAAGTTCAACAGATTGTTCAAGAAACACTCTAATTTCATCGTCTAAGAACAGAGCACACAAACTGTTTGCGTCACCTCTTTGGTATTCCGAATATTCGGGAGCCAAGAAGTTTGCAGGAGTTCATCTAGCAATGAGAGCGCAATTAGCATGCAAAAAACGTAACAAAGCATAAAAATCTGCAAAGCAAATGAAAAGATATCTTTTAAAAGACAACCATAATAATACGAACTCACAAAAAAACACCACAATATATTACCCATGCGAAACTCTGACAAATCCTGGAAGACCATCTCAAACTTGGAATAAATGCTACACGAAAAAAACGTAAAGGTTCCAAATTAAGGCACTTGAACAAGAATGAAATCGTAAATATGTTTATGCGAACGTTATTTTTGCCTCAGCTATAGAAAAAAAACAATGAAAAATAATATCAGATCCCTAAAGTAAAGTGACGACACACGCTAAGTTCCTTGCTCGGGAAGCAATGAACTCTACGTGCGAGTGAGTGGCTGACTGGACGGAGTGAGGGCCGTAGAGCACCTCACCACACGGCGTCCCGCAAGAGACTGCCGTCGACTCAGCCAACACCGCAGTTGGAAAAGCAGTGCTGGTCAAAGACCTGTAGTGGAGGAGGAGCCTGGAAAGCAGTGCAGTGGCACAGGTGTGCCAACCTGTCGACGGCGGTCAGAGGTCACCTACGAGCAGATAACTGCGTGGCACGGAAGCAACGTGGCACGTACGCATACGCTTTCTTAGGCGCAACGTTTGCACGTACGCATGTTCGTTTTGTGGGCGCAACGTTTGCACGTACGCATACGCGTTCTGTGGGCGCAACGTTTGCACGTACGCATGCGCGTTCTGTGGGCGCAACGTTAGCAAGTACGCATGCGCGTTCTGTGGGCGCAACGTTTGTACTTATGCATGCGCGTTCTTTGGGCGCAACGTTTGCACGTACGCATGCGCGTTCTGTGGGCGCAAAGTTTGCACGTACACATGCGCGTTCTGCGGGCGCAACGTTTGCACGTACGCATGCGCCTTCTGTGGGCGCAACGTTTGCACGTACGCATGCGCCTTCTGTGGGTGCAACGTTTGCAAGTACGCATGCGCGTTCTGTGGGCGCAACGTTTGTACTTATGCATGCGCGTTCTTTGGGCGCAACGTTTGCACGTATGCATGCGCGTTCTGTGGGCGCAACGTTTGCACGTACGCATGCGCCTTCTGCGGGCGCAACGTTTGCACGTACGCATGCGCGTTCTGTGAGCGCAACGTTTGCACGTACGCATTGGGCGCAACAATTGCACGTACGCATGCGCGTTCTGTGAGCGTAACGTTTGCAGGCTGCTATAGGGGCGAACTTAAGTAAAGTATTTACAGCGGTAAATATTGGATATTTACAGCGGCAAATATTACATATATACAGCTCTAAATATCGTATTAGGGCGGAAAGACTGCGCTCCAGCGTGGTCTGGGTCTGCTATGTTCTAAACACATACTAAGGATAAAATCAAGGCAGCTAAGAGGCAATTGGAAAAAATAGCTTATTTGCGCGAAGAATGGTTACAAAACATCGTTTCGACGTCTGTGCCTCTTTAGAAGCGACGATTATTTTTACTTTGCTATGTGTGATTAAAATGTGATCGAGTAGAAAAAAAATGGTTCCTTAGTGCATATAAAAAAATCAAAGCATAAGACTCCAAGAATTTTGAAGGGATAACTAATGTACGTATAAATAATGCAATGTATCAAATAAATGCATAAATAAAGCAACGCTTACCTTTACATATTAAATTGCATGCATTAGCACACAACCAAGGTCAAAAACTTCTTCTGAATAGAAGAAGCTAAATGTTGTGCATATATTAAATGAATGAAGTGAATATTCTTAGCATCGGTAACAAATAAAATTTTACGTGATAACCGACAGTGATAACTGATGGTAATTGCCTTTTCTCTGCCGGTGTTTAGTCTTAGATTCGTAATTATTATATTTAAGGACGAAATCTGCTCTACAGATCCTGGTTGAGAAAATGACTACGATTCAACAATGGTTTTCAACAGAAATCTTCCGTTTAGTCAACGTCGAATTAGAAGTTTCGTTGAATCAACGTTGAATAAAACGTTTCGTTGCATCAACGTTGAATTACACGTTTGTTGGATTAACACTAATTAATCGTTATTTTATCGGCATTTGTCTGATGGGTTAGGGCTCAATGCTTGAGGGTTCATTCAGGTCTGGTAGATCTCGCGGTATAGGAAGTAAGATGCACAGTAAGATGTTTATGCAGTATAAACTTTCTCCAGTAAGAAGACTCATCGCTTATTTGCATAATCTTCATTGAACAATGAAGCTGGGGTCATTCATGGCCCTGGGAACTGACAACAAAGGATTTAAAGCCACTACTATAAGATGGCACGCATTAGATAAGCTCAAGCTCAAGGCAGTCGCAAGCAGGATGTTATCAACGCTCCTTTCACCAATTGAGTGCGGCAGGATATTCGGCATTGGAAGGAAGTCTTTATTGTCATGTTTACGCTCGGCGAACTTAATTTTACGATATAAACAAAGATATGCTTGTCTTAGTGCAAATTTTCAGTGCTACGGAATTACTTAAAGAAATACAATAAAGACCTGTTTCATATTAGTCATTTCTTAATTAGCAGATATTATTCCATTATTATTTTTATATTAATATTTATAGTAGACCCAGCCAAGATGAGCTTAACATTCAAATTCTGTAATTGATATGTAGATAGATTTTGAAACCATAACGATACGCATTCATAGAACTGGTATGCGTACGAATGAAATTTGAAGTAATCAAGAGTTGCATTGGAAGAATTAGTAAACCAAAAAATCTTTATTTAATGAAGAGTCGCATTTTTAATATTGAAATGCGTATAAACTTTGAAGAAAAGAAGAGACGTATTTCAAGAATCGGAATACGACTATAATTCGAAGTAATGAAGACCCGAATTTCTATTATTGAAATGCTAATGAAATTGGACGTAGAAAAAAGCCGTACATCTAAAATTGTTATGCTAATAAAACAAAAAGTACGTAATGAAGATTTTACGCATAAGCAAAATATCAGCATCGGCCCAAAATTTTAACCGGACACCCACGAAGACCTTAAACGCATCCGCGCACATAAGCAATGCAACTGCCAGGCCGTCATATAGGACCGGCGCAGCGTGCGTTGTGCAATCTTTGAGCTCAGCTAGTAGGTGATCACTGATGAACAATCATTAACTCGGTTATATAGTAGGTGATCACTGATGAACAATCTNGTCCCTGATGAACAATCTTTAAACTCAGCTAGTAGGTGATCCCTGATGAACAATCTTTGAACTCAGCTAGTAGGTGATCCCTGATGAACAATCTTTGAACTCAGCTAGTATGTGCATGGTCCCTGATGAACAATCTTTAACTCAGTTATATAGTAGGTGATCACTGATGAACAATCATTGAACTCAGGAAGCAATCACTGACCGTTCCAGTCGTGATGGGAGTAGGTCTCGAATTTTCGTGCACTGCGCTCACCTGTTGAAAAAAACGTGAAAATTATACTTTGTATCATAACAATGAAGTTAGTGCAACGATATAAAATAATTGTAAGGTACCTATACGACGTCCCTGTAGGTCAAAACAAAACATCCAAATGAGAAATCGAAGGCGAACCTGACATTGAAGTAGTTAAGTGGCAGCAGCGTACGTATAGCGCGTTCAGCTGCAACTAACTGACTTGACTAATATGGATTGATGAAATAAATGGTGTACAATGTGGTAATGTAAGGAATTGTAATGTGGTAACGTGACGTCCAAGCATCGCGTTCACTCTTCTTCAGGAGAGACAAATCTTGAAAAAAGCATGAACATAAAAAATATCGAAAAATTAAGCCTTAATTTAAAAATTTCAACCATGTTTTAAATCTTAATAAAATTTTAAACGTGAGTCAAGAATAGAGAAAATCTCTTATAGTAGTGAAAAATTGAGAATATTATCGCGGATAATGCGTAAGTGCAAGGCTTGAAGTGCATGTGCAATGCAAATGAGTGCATTGAAGGAAAATAAATAAAAAGCCAGGAGAGTGGCATGGCCTTCGTGTATACGTACCTGACATGTTCCTAAACTCACTCTTTTCATCTATTTGTTTTTAGGGGCAAAAGAGAATTTTTTTACATGTTAATTTTTACTCCCAGATCTAACTCAAAATTTTATTCAATAACTATGGTATCCATGCTGGTATCCATGATACTTAACTGGTCTACTCACACAAGTCAAAAAGGAAGTTCAGAAAATTCGTTACTTTTCCACTAGAAATTTACTTCCTAGTAAACCAGGATGGCTGCCGTGAGCCCACTTTTAACATGCTTCTCTATTTCGGACGCGCAATGTTCTTTTTAATTATCTCGCAACGATCTCAGAAATTTTTTAAATAACTTCCACGAGTGACTAAAATACACATTTTCTCAATTAGAACTCGACATCAACAGAAATAATAATTCCGATGACACGCATATAATGAATGAGGACTGTACAAGAGAAATAATTGAATACAGATCAAGGTGAGATGTGAATAATAATTAAACAAAACAACCTCACTTATTATTTATCTGTTTATTTACTATTATCATTTATTTATCATTATTTTATATGTAGAACGGCCACCAAGCATGCGTATATACCTACTGCGTATGTACGGCCGTCCGTCGTAAAGGGTATCACCGTTTGAAATATGGCAGGTAGAAAATGGAGCATGGAATATAATTAGCAGCAGATCTACCTCAGTCTATACCGGGACTAAGACTCAGAGCTACGTCACAGGCGGCAGCAGAGGCTCGGTGCACATGCCTGGTCACGTGTAGCCGCAGCGGCCGAGCTACAAGCTAACCTGCCGCCCCAGACACTAATATGGTCGCTATGGAAGCCAAATTTAATCAAGCTGTTATGCTAATTACCAGTATCTTCACAAATAACAGTATCAAAAGATTGCTTAAATGCAAATTTAATCAAATGAGTTGCTCCCAAATTGAGTTAGTGACCGAAAAGTTCCCTTTACATTCTTCTTTTCAGGGAAGTTCAAAGCGCATCGTTGACATGCATGATCAATCATGAGTACCTCGATTATGCGTATATTACTTGCGTGTTTTCTGATACATATATGAAGTAGTACGGGTATTTCACCTAAAATTAAAAAAAAAACGGAATGGTACATTGAGAATACACCAAATTCAGACCGGCATTACCATATTTTATTTAGCCAAAGATGCCATGAATAAGTGCATCAAAATGAGACATTTTTATTTCCTTAAATTTTTTTTTACTCACTACACCACTGTTCAATGTACATGAATAAGGGCACTTGTAGACACGAACCCAAGTTCATCCCAACATTGTTCACAAAAAATACTTATGAAGACGCTAACATCGTAAGTAATACTTAAGCTTAATAATAGATAACCGTTCAGGACATACCGCGCACAAATATTCGACGGATGCGATCTTGCGTCGCGCGGTCCACGACGTTGCGGCTCATTGTGACGTATCAGGTATTCAGGTAGAAGATGAGGGTACGAAGATGACGAGAATAAGGTGCGAGGGTAAGGTGAGACGAGGGTAAGGTGCGGGTGAGATGAGGATAAGGTGCCGGTAATACGAGGGTAATGTGAGGGGAAAAATGAGGGCGAGTAGAACTCCTGTGAATTACACTTTGAATCCCAGTTTTCAACACATTAACCGATGTCAATGAGATTCGTGCCTGAAGGGCTGGTAAAAGTAGGTAAAAACAATCCAAATTATGAATAGATTTGGATGGGTGATAACAGTTTAAAACCCTTAGGTATATAAATTAGGAAGAGAAATTGAATAACCTATGATTCAGCAATCGCTAAGGCTTGATTTTAGCTCTAGAATGGCGAAGCAAGCGCTCTTGACGAGATATAAGAGAAAATATGGCAAACATCTGGAAGTAGAAAGATATTTAGGCAAGAACATGTCTTTAAAGATGTCTTGGCTTTTTTCTCACTTATGTCCGTTCTAATCATTTATACTTTTAGGAATCATGTCACAGTTTTAATCGCAATGCTGTTCACTCGTGAAAAGAAACCAAAATCTTGAGAATATCTTGTTGCTCAAAGGCGATGACTCTAAGTGTGAAATCAAATACCTGGTAGAAATTTCTTTTCTGCTACAAATTCCATTTAATTTTTAATCCCAATACGTTGACACAATTGAAGATTATTCCGCTTTTGTAGACGCTGAAACGCTTATGCAATGAGAGAATGCATAGTATGTGTTTTCTGTATTGTATAGTAGTTTTCTGTATTGCAGGAGCAATACAGAAAAAATTTGAACTTCGCAAGGATTCGTGGAAAAATTTGGTAGTATAAAGAAAAAGTTATGCATGTATAGCGTTTCTTATTTAAAAGAAAACAGTATGTTTGCTTTAGTATTAAGCTGGTAGAACGAATCTCGTGTTCCAATGGGTTGAATACAAAATAGATGCCATTGATTGGAAACTCTTTAGGCTCAATTTAGTGCGGGTACTCATAAGTAAAAATCTAAATTAAAGACAGATTAATCGGTTGGGTGGATAATCGGTTATCGATTTCGGTTGCTGGATACGACTTGGATGAGGTAATAACGTTCATAGAGAAGAGTATGTTATCAGTAGACACTTAAAGACGAGAAGAGCGGAAGAGTTGTTGCCGTGAGGACGTACGGTGCAGAACTGACGCGGAAACACGGTTGATATCTGAGGGCAAAACCTCCCCTCACGCGTCCCTCAGCCTCGTGTTGCTGGTACACGTGACATGGCAGCCCTCGCCGCCTCGAGGGACCTGCCTTGCGTCGCTTCCCTCACTCAAGCCCATCTCATGCGTCGCTTCCCTCACTCATGCCCATCTCATGCGTCGCTTCCCTCACTCCGTGCGTACACAGGAACATGAGTACACCAGAGGTCCGTGCGTACATAGGAACATGAGTACACCAGAGGTCCGTGCGTACACAGGAACATGAGTACACCAGATGTCCGTTCGTACACAGGAACATGAGTACACCAGAGGTCCGTGCGTACAGAGGAACATGAGTACACCAGAGGTCCATGCGTACACAGGAACATGAGTACACGTACGTAGGAAGTATTCTATATAGCAGGTGTAGTTGAGGGTACTTGGATAAGTGTACCTGGAATATTTTGTAGCTCGTATTTTCTCTATGAGATAAGGCAAGAAGCATTATGTAACGTATTCAGGAGCACAGAAGAAATGTGAATGCTCTATCGATTTTTTATGCGCAAAATATTTTTAAAACATAATTTAACGGTAAATGCTTTTATTATTGCTCAGTTTGCCTTTTAATATTTTAGGTTACCGAGAAGATTCAAGGGCTAGTCCGATGGAGACTTTCTTCTTCATATTTCCCTTATTAACAAACTGTAAAGACGCCTACACTGAAGCATCTCGTGGCAACGACAAGCTAAGCCGCTAATTGATGAGCGTCGGCCACAAATAACCAAGAGAAGGCTATTTAATCTCACTTAGATCTATTAATAGCTTAATCATTTACACGTACCAAAAATAATTTGCTCCTGCTAATTAAGTTAACGAAAACATCATGTGTACAATTGCAGTATCACCCTTGACCTACTTAGTTACTCAGGCTAGGCCGAATGAAGTCATAATGTGTTGTGTCCCAATTAACTTGTGGTGTAGGGCGCTCATTAGAGCTGTGGTGGGCACCTCGTTAGTGTGCCCAGAAATAAATGCCCATGCACCACAGACTTAAAAACCACCGTATTTAGTTTGCTCAAGCTTTCGATTATGCTAAAGCCGATTAAGGTTCATAGTTTTCCAAAGGCTTTCATCGGGTCATTATGCCAGAAGAATGAATGAGATGATAGCAATATGTTCTTAGTGTGTGATCACATGCAGCTCAAATTAGTTAAATAATTTTAATTCATCATCAATTTAATTAGCAATATTTTCTTAGTGGGTGATCACCGCTCAAATTAGTTAAATAATTTCAATTCATCATCAATTTAATAAGATAATTCATTTGTCTAAAATATTATGTGCTTTCACTTCTTACTTTATTTCACTTTTTACATTTATCGTTAATTTTATTTCAGTACTCCTAAGCTTAAAAAATTTAGCAACATCATAGTTGAAAAATTAACCATTGGTTGTGGGCAGGAATGTCACTAAATAAGGAGACGATCGTCACATTGGCTATAAACAAATTACCCAAATTACCCAGCATTAAATGTACAAAGAATGAAATGAAAGAAAATAATCGTCTTATAGAGCAAGAGATCAACTGGTCTGCGGTGACATCACAGTTCAGGTTTACAGCTAATCGCTTCGACTGTACGCATTAAATTAACTGTGGTCCTGGAGACCACGGACGCTTGTGACACACATACCTTATTCCTGCTTCATTACGAGACTAAGAATTATTTTATTGTCTCAAAAAAAAGGAAAAAAATGTGGTAATTAGGACAGCGTTTTTTTGGAGGTGCCTTCATTAGGATTATGGATGTACGACAATTTTTTTCTTTCGAAGAAGACAAAAAAGCAGCATAATAACGGTCAAGTGAAAGGGATTTAACGGAAAAGATGCATCACATATTACATACTGATGAAATAATTCGTAAACTTTTATGAAAGACTAACGCGAATCTTATCAGTGAGTGGCACGAATAAAAACTACAATAAGAATGAATACTACAATGAATAATGTAAAATATTTGCCACTGCATTTCTAATTGGTGCAAGCGGCTGGGAGTTCTCATGATGAAATAAAGTTGGTAATCTATTTAAAAATTAAAAAAAGGTTCGTCGGAAAGCTATAGATTTTTATTTTAAAAACTTATATAGATGCGTTCACATCGTGTAACGGACAGCAGCTTGACGAAGGAGCTGTTAAAGCAATCAATTATTTGGCGTTGACGTGAGTAAGCGTAGCCACGCACAGCAGCTAACAGGAAAGTATACTTAAAAACCAGCACGAATTCAAGAATATGATTAACAGGACCATTTGCCCCTTGGGGGTTCTGAAGACCTAAAAAGCAAGTTAAATACAATGATAATACATTCAGCCACCCAGAACAAGTTCATGGTTGTGATAGTCGAGACCTGTTCCTGAGCAGCTCAGACTCCAGCATTAAGAAGCAAGACGTTGGCCATCGCATGATGGACGCGCGTTAGCCACGGCCACGAGTGCTCATCGAACAATTTTTTTGTACCTTTTCTGAATTTTTTCGAGAACCGCAACCTTTATGACCGTGAAAACCAAGAAACCGCTACACGACCGCGCCAAGTACGGCACTGAGAACGAGGTCGCCACGGCAGCCTTGCAGCAGCGCATCTACGCTCGACACCCAATATGCCAAGCTCTTAATTGCGTAATGTTGCCGTACGTAAATTGTGTACCATGTTGCCGTACGTAAATTGTGTACCATGTTGCCGTACGTAAATTGTGTACAATGTTGCCGTACGTAAATTATGTACAATGTTGCCGTACGTAAATTATGTACAATGTTGCCGTACGTAAATTACGTAAATTGCTTACAATGTTGCCGTACGTAAATTGCTTACAATGTTGCCGTACGTAAATTGTGTACAATGTTGCCGTACGTAAATTGTGTACACTTACTGTACGTAAATTGCTTACAATGTCGCCGTACGTAAATTGAGTACAATGTTACTGTACATAAATTGCTTACAAATTTGCCATACGTAAATTGTGTACAATATTGCCGTATGTAAATTGCGTACAATGTTGCCGTACGTAAATTGTGTACAATGTTGCCGTACGTAAATTGTGTACAATGTTGCCGTACGTAAATTGCGTACAATGTTGCCGTACGTAAATTGTGTACAATGTTGCCGTACGTAAATTGCGTACAATGTTGTCGTATGTACGTAAATTGTGTACAATGTTGCCGTACGTAAATTGTGTACACTGGGTTACTGTACTTAAATTGCGTACAATGTTGCCGTACGTAAATTGAATACACTGTTACTGTACGTAAATTGCTTACAATGTTGCCTTCCGTAAATTGAGTACGCAAATTAGTAAACACAAATTATGTAGACAGTTTTTGTACGCGAATTAACGTGCGTAAGCTACGCACTCTATTGCCGTTCGTTAATTAGTGTAGGTACGTAAATTACACTAGCGTTCAAAAAATTAAGTAAATTATTACCGTGCGTAAGCTACGTAAACTGTTGCTGTACGTAAACTGCGCACACTATTACTGTACGTAAACTGCATACACTATTACTGTACGTAAACTGCATACACTATTACTGTACGTAAACTGCATACACTATTACTGTACGTAAACTGCGTACCCTGTTACTGTACGTAAATTGCGCACACAAATAACGCAAGATTCGACCTTAAATCCTTAATACAACGCACCCCTTGAACCCCCATCTTCGCAGGGTACGAACACTCCGGCTTAAGGAGAAATGATAGCAATAATAAAACATGATATGCTTTGATGATATGCGCCGCTGACCTCGATTTGAGAGCAGATAACCGCAGATCAGCTGCATGGTCAGCAAAATTTTCAGAGAAATTCTATAAGAAAAAGATTCTATAACTGAACCCAATACTGGGTCAATAATAATGCCAACAAGGCTAAAATAAGGATGTTGAATCAGCAATGAGAGAAAATGCGTGCAACATTGTACTCAAACGTGTGCCAATTGCCGAGACTTTCTCGCGGTTGTGGCAGTTTCCACTAATTAGCATGCGGGGGACAACTTTATACGAATAATACAACAGCACAAGCTCACCATAACACAAGGTGTATATAAACACAGAGTGATATACAGCAACCCACTTGAGTACTGACACATTACTCCACAATACAATAGTGAGCACATACACAATGCAATTGTGAGCACTTGCACATCACTACAAAATACACAATTGTGTCACTACACACATGGCTGCAGTAGCACATGGGAGTAAAACACAATTTTGTACCTGCAGCCGCGACAGAAATATGAGGTATTCATCATTAGATGTATACGAGGAGATACGACAATCCATTAGATTGTCGCTGTAAGAACAGCGTGACTTGCCGTTACAGCAGCACGAGTCACAGTTACAGCGTCATCACAGAAGCGTTAAAACGCCTTCATAGCGCTGTTACAGCGCCGTCATAGCGCCGTTACAGCTACGTCATAGCGCCGTTATAACGCAGTCATAGCGCCGTTATAACGCAGTCATAGCTCCGTTACAGCGCCGTTATAACGCAGGCACAGCAGCGGGGGCAATGAACTTGCCTGCTTTCACTTGCGCTCAGAAGTGCCGAGTCAGTGAGCGGCCTTGCGACGTGAGCGGGTGAATGGGCGAGTGGGGTGAGGCGGAGGCAAGGGTGAGTGGGGTGAGTTGGAGGCAAGGGTGAGGGGGGGTGAGGTGGAGAGATGAGTGAGTGGGGTGAGCTGGAGGGAAGGGTGAGTGGGGTGAGCTGGAGGGAAGGGTGATCATAAAGGTTAGTTATGCCAGTAATTCCAGTCAAACAAATTATTCAATTTTGTGAAGAAGCGAGGGCCGCAGAGAAATGGCTTGGGAGACAATTAAGGTTCATGGAAACCAGTCGAACAAAGCAAAGATTTTGAGTGAAGTGGAATATCAAGATGAGCTTCAAGCTTCAAAGGTTTTTCATTCAAGATCTCACAAAATACAAATTAAATATTAATTACAGTGATAAGAGCAGTTAGAAAGCGAGCAAAAGTTCCTGATCTATTTTGGAGTGATTTGAGGAGAGTTCAAAGATTCTAACTGACCACATACGAGATCGGTGGTTAAACGATAGATTGTTTCGTCACGGGCATGTTCTGGTCACAACACCCGTATCACTAATCAAACAAATAATGTAAACTAATATCCATCATACCTACATATTTTAATATCTAACATATTATCCATCATACCTATCTCAAAATCCAACATAATATCTGTCATAAAATCCATTATACCTACATCAGTCAGATCCAACGGTATTTTATATACGATTAAACCAAACGAGCTGCTCGCGCATTGTCTTATAGAGCTGACATCTCAATGCAGGAGTTTGTCCAGACTTTTTATGACAGACTCTGGCATGGCACAACTTTCATAGTTTACACAGCAATAATAGTGCGCACAACTGTCATTGAGCGCACAGCAATAATAGTGCACACAACAGTCATTGAGCGCACAGCAATAATAGTGCGCACAGCTTTCAAAAGTGCGTACACCATCGTCTTATAATGAGATGCTTCTTCCAGCATCTGAACTTTGCAGATGAGTCAGGCTAGCTTACTTGATATGGGTACCCCACATTTTATTATGCAAGTGAACCAAGCTTTTCACTTGAAATTTAAGTGGTCATAATTGAAATCCTTTTAATTGCATCAAACAGATTAAACGCACTAAATTCAAATGAGTTTCATTTATTGGAGTCAAGAGTTCTTCCTCATACATTTTTTTCAAACGAACTAATGGGTGAAAGACTGAATGCATTCGCACGCACTAAACATCCATTTATGTTGAGATATACAACTTCCATTGATAACCAGAGAATGTGCAATAAAATATTTTTTATGTTAAAATATTTGCATTGTAATGCTTATTCAAATGTAGAAAGAAGAATGTAGATGGAGGGTGAATATGGGAAAACTTGAAGAAGTTGATAGCATACACAGTACAGAGAGGATCAGAAGCAGTGATACACGACACCGAGAAAAATAAAGAACCCAAGACACAGTCATGAACAGGAGGGAGTGTAAGGGTGTATTTAGCAAAGTAAAGGGCAAAAGGGGAAGACAAGACACTCATAGTAATACGGAGAACAACACAATACACAGCGAGGGACACAAGGAACAACACAAGACACATCGAGGGACACAAGGAACAACACAAGACACAGCGAGGGACACAAGGTACAACACAATACACAGCGAGGGACACTAGGAACAACACAAGACACAGCGAGGGACACAAGGAACAACACAAGACACATCAAGAGACACAAGGCGCAACACAAGACACAGCGAGGGACACAAGGAACAACACACGAGACACAGCGAGGGACACAAGGTACAACACAATACACAGCGAGGGACACTAGGAACAACACAAGACACAGCGAGGGACACAAGGAACAACACAAGACACATCAAGAGACACAAGGCGCAACACAAGACACAGCGAGGGACACAAGGCACAACACAAGACACATCGAGGGACACAAAGCACAACACAGGACACATCGAGGGACACAAGGAACAACACAATACACATCGAGGAACACAAGGAACAACACAAGACACAGCGAGGGACACAAGGAACAATGCAATACACATCGAGGAACACAAGGAACAACACAAGACACAGCGAGGGACACAAGGAACAACACAAGACACATCGAGGGACACAAGGCACAACACAAGACACATCGAGGGACACAAGGAACAACACAATACACATCGAGGAACACAAGGCGCAACACAAAACACAAGGCGCAACACAAAACACAAGGACACAGAGGGCGATGCTGACAGGCTTGTCAGGTCACAAGCATTCCTTGACCTGCTGGAGTACCGCGTCTCCTGCGACCGCCTCAACTGCCACGTTAACGAAAGCACAACAACAAAATTATCTATTTCTCGAATTATTTATACATGCTACAAACGGGTTTGGTTGACGCAATACTTTAATTTAAAAGCCTTTTTATAATTGATATCGCAGATCGCAGCGTTTATATTTTAATATCGTAAAAATTCTGCATTAAGACAAAAAAATATCTTGATATCGTTGATCTAATGTACGAATAGTTAGGGAGAAAAGAGGGCGAAGGCAAGGAACTGACATGGTCTCAAGATCGCATGCCTGGTCTGAGGGCAACAGGATCTGAATCGTCGCTGCACTTGAGTGACATTCACAACCGGTTCCTTGCTTGTCTCGGTCGGGAGGCTTTCAACAATTGCATCTTAAAAAACAACTCTAAATTCCTTAAACGCGATAGGAATGTCTAGCATCTCTTGACCTGCACACAATTCATTGACACGGCCACATACGTAGTGCGTTATCATTTTTTAGATCCGGTTTATGTATCACACATTGTATTTCAAGTCATGAAAACAAAAAATGAATTTACTCACCTTTTACATAAAGCGCACTATTAAAGATAATGAGAGAGAATTGAGCTGTCAAATTTCACGTTCGTTATTCAGATCTACACCACCTTATTAATTTCCTCATTAATTATTATAAATAGAAATTATGAATTATGAGTAATGTAGCTTCGTGTTTCATAATCGTACAACTTAATCGTAGTCAAGCATGACTGAAATTAACGTTTGTGAGCGACAAAATAAGTCCCCGGCCACTACTGCCCGGATTGAGCAGCAGATCGGCTCTTCAGCTGTGAAGGCATTGACCCCTAAAGTGAGAGGAGGGCTATGAACCTCTTTCTCTGCCCCCCCCTTCACATACAAGGAGGGGTGACTCAGGCAAAGGGGGTGGCTCAGGCAAATGAGGTGACTTAGGCAAATGAGGTGACTCAGGTAAAGATGGGTGACTCAGGGAAAGGGGGTGACTCAGGGAAAGGGGGTGACTCAGGTAAAGATGGGTGACTCAGGGAAAGGGGGTGACTCAGGCAAAGATGGGTGACTTAGGCAAAGATGGTGACTCAGGCAAAGATGGGTGACTTAGGCAAAGATGGGAGACTCAGGCAAAGGGAGCCTATAGGGAGGTGACGCAGGCAAAGAGGGGTGATTCAGGCAAAGATGGGTGACTTAGGCAAAGATGGGTGACTCAGGGAAAGGGGGTGACTCAGGCTAAGATGGGTGACTCAGGCAAAGATGGGTGACTTAGGCAAAGATGGGTGACTCAGGCAAAGATGGGTGAATTGGGTAAAGGGTGGTGACTTAAGCAAAGGGGGTGACTCAGGCAAAGATGGGTGACTTAGGCAAAGATGGGTGACTCAGGCAAAGATGGTGACTTAGGCAAAGATGGGTGACTCAGGCAAAGATGGGTGACTTAGACAAAGATGGGTGACTCAGGCAAAGATGGGTGAATTGGGTGAAGGGTGGTGACTTAAGCAAAGGGGGTGACTCAGGCAAAGATGGGTGACTCAGGCAAAGATGGGTGACTCAGGCAAAGGGGAGTGACTCAAGCAAAGAGGCAAAGAGGGGTGACTCAGGCAAAGGGAGGTGACTCAGGTAAAGGATGTTGACTCAGGCAAAGGGTGTTGACTCAGGCAAAGGGAGGTGACTCAGGTAAAGGGAGGTGACTCAGGCAAAGGGGAGTGACTCAAGCAAAGAGGCAAAGGGTGTTGACTCAGGCAAAGGGAGGTGACTCAGGTAAAGGGTAGTGACTCAGGCAAAGGGAGCTGACTCAGGTAAAGGGTAGTGACTCAGGCAAAGGGAGGTGACTCAGGCAAAGGGTGTTGGCTCAGGCAAAGGGTGTTGACTCAGGCAAAGGGTGCTGGCTCAGGCAAAGCTGGGTGACCCAGGCAGAGGGAGGTGACTCAGGCAAAGATGGGTGACTCAGGCAGAGGGAGGTGACTCAGGCAAAGATGGGTGACTCAGGCAGAGGGAGGTGACTCAGGCAAAGATGGGTGACTCTAGCAAAAGGGGTCATTCAGGCAAAATGTGATGACTCAGGCAAAGATGGGTGACTCAGGCAGAGGGAGGTGACTCAGGCAAAGATGGGTGACTCTAGCAAAAGGGGTCATTCAGGCAAAAAGTGATGACTAAGACAAAGGATGGTGATTCAGGCAAAGTTACACACATGCGTCCTGTCAATCAGAAGGGCTCGGCTGCCAGAAAATCGCGATCTCTGACACTCTATTGGGCAGAAATATGACGAACCAGAGTCTCTGTCTACACTCAGAGAAATGAATGAGACTTTGTCCAATTAGCGATGCTCTTATTGCCTTTATGTGGGTAATCCTGACCCAGTTTGGCTCGGCAAAAGTGTGCATCAGAACTGCATCCGCTCTCTGCTACTACTGTGAGTAAAACATGTGTCAAATTATTTGGACAATATGAATCCTTCATTATCTGAGTGAGTAGACAATTGACGTTGTTTTTATTAGCGAAGACCAGCGAGTCAGTGACAGGGCGAGAGCCCCAGCGCAAGACTGGCCTGCACAGCCGACATGCGACCGCAGGAGAAATCTTGGGACGCAGTCTTTGTCTACGTTTGCAGACTAAGTTGGAATGCTTTGTCTACAGTGCTAATGACGCAGTCTTTGTCTGCGTCGCCTGCAGACAAAATTAAAGCGTAGTCTTTGTCTGCGTCGCCTGCAGACAAAAATGGAGCGTAGTCTTTGTCTGCGTCGCCTGCAGACAAAAATGGAGCGTAGTCTTTGTCTGCGTCGCCTGCAGACAAAAATGGAGTCTTTGTCTGCGTCGTTTGCAGACAAAGTGTCTCCTGTTGTTGCAGCAGAGACAATATGAGCCATGATGTCAGGCAGACAATATAAGTTTGTTCAATGAGTTTAACGCAGCGAGAGATCGGTTGTTTTTATTGATTGGTTTATAAGAAACAAGTGCAGTTATAGCCACCAGGCAAATAACGTTGAAAGGACGTTTAATAGACGTTATTTTAGCATTGCAACGTTAATTCAACGGCAGATGCCTAGTGGGAGGAAGGTGTCACTATGAAAGGATCACGAGACCTGTTCCAAAGCCTTCAGGTTTTCCTCATTTCCAAACACGATTAAAATTAAAAGCAGTGAACGCTGGAAACTCAATCAATAATCGAGAGGATGAAATATTCTGATTGGGGCTTGGCCATGAAAAAATCTGCATCATTTGTTTGCGTTTCGTGATGGGGAGAAAAAATGGCTTTGAGAGGTGATGCTCAGATCTGAAAGGGCCTTGCATGGTAGCGGCGAAGCAACAATGACATAACGCAAGTGATGAAAACCAAAACAACGAAGACATAGACCAGTTCGCCTAAAATTTGGTGGGCTTTCCAAATAACCTCAAGCAAGTTCTAGCCCATGACACGTGTGGCGAGCCCATTTGGGCACATTACACAGCATTCATGCAATGCCTTATTTCAACGCATCTCTACGTTCCCCAAAGTGTTAGACGCTTCTCAATCTTTGGGAAACGCTGGTGTGAAGCAGGCAGATTCATTGGCGCCTCGTATTGACTTCGACAAATATTTTGATAGTTTTAGAATAAATATCAACTCGAAGACGGCATTCTTGCTCCCTATATTTGAAGGCACTAATTGTGGGTGCATGCCAAGAAAAACGGAACCGATAAATGCGTTGCTATAAAATTGCATAGCGAATCTCGCTAACGCTGGCTGGCGTTCGAACTAGACACTATAGCTCATTTATTGCTGCAAACCATTGAAAGGAACCAAATTTAATAGACGGAGCGCTTAAATTAGCCAGCGACAGGAACAATGCGCTGCAAAGTAACGGTAACGAGATGAGGGCATCACTAGAAGGTCGTTTCAGGCCGTGCGCATGCGCATGACCAAAGACGCGTTCTAATTTCTGACACAATACAAAGCCTGCATGGCGGTTCGTACAGTAGCTTTCTGAGCTAGAAATTTCACGGTTAAAACCTTACGTTTTGATTTTATTATTTTTTCAATTTAACATTGGTTATAAATAAAGAGTGTAAGATGTGAACGCGCTAGAGAGGTGGTTTGGTAGAAATAAATCTCCGTTGAGAACGTCGATCAGCGCCATTCAGTAGTTTTAGCAAATGACTTTTCAGTTTATCAAGTCATATACTTCGTGAAACTTCTGAAAGGGCAGAGCGTACAAAAATGGAATTCAATATTTAAACTACAAAAAATATCAGCCAAAGAACGAGGCGATGAGCCGTATGGAACATACATAACGATTGAAGTTCAACAGAAAATTTTAAATTTTAATATATAAAAAATAAAAAAAAAGCTCCAAAAATTAAATCTGTTCTAAACGGAAACGAACCCTAAATGACCCCGCACACGCTGGCCAGCAATAACGGCAGTGAGAGATAAATGGAAAATATGTCGCATTGTACGTGCCGCCAGAAATCATGCCAGCTGAAATGAGCGAACAGGAACCGAACCAGCGCGAGAGTCAATCAATCGTGTGCGTATTTTTTGATGTGTCGCAGCGTGGAAAGTGTCACTGAAGGTTGGAGGGCCAGCAGCCAGGCACACTCGAGTGCCACAACAATACACGCACCTGACACGCATCACGCACCACGCACCTATTGTGGAACAGCAGGAAATGCTGCTGCATGAGTGATGCTGCTGCATGAGTGATGCTGCTGCGTGAGTGATGCTGCTTAGTGATTGATTATACGAATGCTGTAAGAGTGATGCTGCAGCTTCATGATTGTTATTCCTGCAGCTACATGATTCTTAATTGTTCCTCCTGCAGATGCTGTAGCTGCACAATTTCGGCTGCTGCTGCACGATTTAAAGCTGGGTACTCATTGACATTCAGGATAGGCCCATTCATACTGGTATAAGCCCATTCATACTGGTATAAGCCCATTCATACTCGGTCTAAACCCATTCACACTCGGTGTAGACCCATTAATTCACACTCAGTATAGACCCATTAATACTTAGTATAGGCCTATTCATACTCATCATAGACCCATTCATCCTCAGTGTAGACCCATTCTTACACGGTGTAATGCCCATTCATATTCACAGTATACCACAGTATTCTCACGCGCCGTGTCGCTGGGAGCCTGGCCAAGCGAGCAGACCTTGGCCTCTTGCTGCCGCGCCTCCAGTTTTATTTCATTTGAAACTCGAGTGGAAAGCGGCGCGGAATATACAGAGGGATCATCAGAGATCATCTGCCGGCTGTAGGGATCATCTTGCGGCTATCAATATACTCATATCATTTACAACGATGGTTCAAATTCGAAATAGTAACGATAACCAATGTGAATCCATAACGCACTGTTAACGATAGACTTTGAGTCGAAATTTCGTAAATTAATCGAAAACGATTGACTTGATAACTTCTTAACTATCAGACAGCAATCTCGCCCTTAAAATCCCTACAATCGAAAATCACACGTGGAAAAAGCCGAAATTGTGTCTAATTTGAGTTATTGCAGCATCAATAGCACCCTATGAGAGGACTGAAATTTTATTTTATTGGCAGCCGCATTGCAACCGACGACTAAGATCACCACAACGAGGCCACGTACTGCACAGTTAACGCAAGGCATTTCTGGGAAAACTGCGCATGCAACACAGTAATAATATCTGCTTGAATGGTGCAGGATATTGTACTCGGTTGTAGTTACAATCGAGTAGCAACAGTAGTAATTCATCAGTAATTGTAAGCCCGAAATTTATCGGATTCATTATGTATGGTGAAGGATTCTGCTGCGTACTCAAAGGTACTAATCAACATCAAAGGTACTCAAAGGTACTAATGATACTACGTATCATGAATGCAAGGTCCTGGAACTGTTTTCCCGAGTTCAACCGTCGAATTCAATTAAGTTACGGCCGTAATTCAATTAAGTTACGGCCGGTGAACAAACACCAAGATTAGGCTTCGTATTCACATCCTCGAGCGAAATGAGGCCTAAAAATCCAGCGTCATCAAAAGCAGCACGTCAAGTGCACGCAGCAAAAAGATTATGTTTGACCGCAAGGAATCAGTGCCACATTAGAACGGAAATCCTGGCAGTGGCACTGCAAAGTGCCAACCAGGTTCAGGGTCCACGAGGCAGAAGTCCTCAGGATACGAGCTCTTGTAGGCCAGTGAAAGGATGCATGTAGCTCAGGTCGAAGGACTCCCATAGCAGCCATGACACTCGCCATCCGATCCCCATCCTCCTCCTCCTCTTCAGCTCTCATCGCCTCCATTGATTTGCAACACATAATCTTTCGGTTATGGTAAGTGTTATGCATTGCTGTAAATGTTACGTGTGTACAATGTATTCTGTTAGTAATTCTTCATGCTTGCATCTAGAAAAAGGTATTTACTGAAGAATTTCTTGGTAGTTTCTCCAATCTATCTCTGATCGAGGATCACTGCATCTTTAGCATTGGGATCACCGAGGGAACCAGAATACCATTCGAGGTCGGTACTGGGCCTTCCAACGGCAAAAATATAGGATGATCTCGACATGAGTTAGGAGAATAATGTGCATGGGAAACTATCGAAATAACGCATATGTGCATATTCGACTCTACAACTAGATATATCAGAGACCAGTTTCCAAACATTAGGATGTTGCTCATAGCTACAAACTAATACTTAACTTCTTTTCTAAATAAAACGACGGGCAGCAAACCTTTTTCACATGATATATAAAATGCTTACTCTGGAGCCTGCATCACTATTATTTGTACTTTCCTTTCTCACATTGATATTATTATATGGTGATGATTCAAGTACAAGTAACTTAGCTTCAATTCTGCCTTGCATGGTACCGGGAAACAAGACGAAGGTTCAGCTGAAGAGTTATAAGTACCTCGGCCATCAAGTCTGGCCGTTCCCTCGCTCGAGCAATGATATGAAAGGCTTGACCTCGGAAGCCACGCACTCGAGTACAATCTCCGACCGACGCGCCCGCACTTTCCGTCCGCAGAGCGAGGGCAGTGACCTGGAATTTCTCCATGGCATTAGAGCCACAGCAGCAACCCCTTAGAAAGTGAAGGAGGATACCAGAGAACCGGCGACTGACGCGCCAGCGATACCGAGAAGACTACATGAGCTCTTGCGACAACACGGTTCTTGCGAGAACGATACGAGGTGGTTGAACTTGTCCATAACCTGCACTTCAAGTTCGTTGAACTACTTACTTGCAGTGTCGTCATCACAATCATCCGTGATATACACAGCACAATCAACAGTTGAATACAACAAGCATTGTGTGTAGAAATATCGCACACAATATGAGTTTATTTTCCAATATAAGCCAGTAGTTATGATTGCTTCATTTCAGAAATCGTCTTTCAGATCTTCAATTAGAAAGCCTCGCTTAAAATCAGCCAGGAGTATGGTGATAATATTATGAATCTAATACTTCATAATTATTAATACGCAGGATCTGCTGACAATTAATGAATAGCAAACAATGAGTCATCATTATTGTGACCGTAAAAGTTGTGACCATTGCTTTAATTAGAAGATCTCGTTTAATATCTGCCTAGAGTATGGTGATAATATTATGAATCTAATACTTTATAATTATTACTTCGCAGGATCTGCTGACAACCAATGAATTGCAAACAATGAGTCATCATTATGATCGTAAAAGTTAGGGGGAACCTCCGGTAGAAACTCCAAGAGATGAGCCCACCGGAAACGCATGCCCTCTTAAGTACAGCCAAGCGGCATCTAGTGACTAGTTTCCGTTCAGAGTGAAAGTACACAAACATTTAGAGCCCGTGCACGGATACTTAAATTTCAAGGATGTTTGAATCACTTGTCTTAATCCCGGCACTCCTGAGGAGACGAACTTGAAGCTAAACAACGAGGATACCTACATGAAAAAAAACATTGACGGAAGTATTAATCATTCATTTACATACAATTAGCCAAAAGCCATATTCATTCCGGCGCAGTACAGTAAAAATATCGTTGCTTAGCTAATGGAACTCAGAAGTCAGAAAGGGTTGAATTAAGCTGCACTTAAATGCATTCTCAAGACTCAAGATTAAACTCATCATTTACGCACGGCGGTGACGCAAGCGCACGAAAGAGAGCGGCACATATCACGCAGTGCGTGCGTATATACAAGTTCTGCATGCATCCATGACACGAAATTCCATGAAAGAGTATGGACCTTGGAACATTGACTAAAATGCTACCAGTGTTGTCTGTAGGTTGCACAACACTCAAATAAATAGAGACAACAACAAGCCTATGAATGACGGACACAGATTCGTGAGAACGTAAGAACGTGACGTAAGAACGCACTCAGTGACGCAAAAGCTCAGGAACAAAGCTAAACGTAAGTTGCGTAACGCGTACGAACGCTCGCAAATGTCAAGGATTGCGTTGCAGTGACTTCTTTGCGAGTGGTGAGAGGAAGTGCAGGTTACGTGGTGCGTGCGAGTGGTGAGAGGAAGTGCAGGTTACGTGGTGCGTGCGAGTGGTGAGAGGAAGTTCAGGTTGCGTGGTGCGTGCGAGTGGTGAGAGGAAGTACAGGTTATGTGGTGCGTGCGAGTGGTGGGAGGAAGTGTAGGTTGCGTGGTGCGTGCGAGTGGTGAAATGAAGTGCATATGTAAGTGATTTGTTGAAGTGCAGATGTAAGGTTTGTATGGAATGGAATGAAAAAGCTTTTTGTGATTTGTAATCTGTCAGAGGTGAGTGGAATGAATAGTGAATTAGTAACAAAAAACAATGAGCTAAGCAGGTACAGGACACGAGTTTTGTCTGGGCAGCGTTACGTTAGCATTCACGCGAGAGCTCCTCGACAATCTAGCCTTCCATCAAAAAAAGTTTCCATACAAATGTATGGTAACAAAAACTCAATAGTTTTCAGGAATCATTTCGGGAATATAATTGTTTCTCAGGTCATTCCTGTCAAAAACATTACAAAAGACCATGATAAACAATCGTTTTCTAAACTCCAGCAACCTGCATTCATCGAGAGTGTTCGGCGCGCGAATTCGAGGAATTCTCTTTAATAAGCCTGGGAAATTTGCTTGCATTGAAAATTCTAATCAAACAACAGCAGCAGCAATGACCTTTGTCTGAACTTCAGACCAGCGGCAGCAACAGCAGCGCTTCCTGTGCAACAGCGAGTGAAAGCAACGACCAGCCTTCACTTTCAGCGCCACTGTGGCTATGTGGCTCCACACTGCTCACTTTCAGCGCCACTGTGGCTGCGTGGCTCCACACCTGTCTCTTATACACATCTAGATGTGTATAAGAGACAGCCTCATGACAAACTACAGTTGTTATTTTGACAGCGTTTTAAATTGAACAAAAACAAGGCCAAGTCAGTGGCGAAGGACATTAACTCCATAACATGGGCGATACTCATCATCAATAAAAACGTCAATGCTGTCTCTTATACACATCTAGATGTGTATAAGAGACAGGCTCCACACTGCTCACTTTCAGCGCCGCTGTGGCTGCGTGGCTCCACACTGCTCACTTTCAGCGCCGCTGTGGCTGCGTGGCTCCATACTGCTCACTTTCAGCGCCACTGTGACTATGTGGCTCCACACTGCTCACTTTCAGCGCCACTGTGGCAGCATGGCTCAACACTGCTCATTTTCACTGTCGTGAATGTGAATTAATAAAACGAAGTTAAGTCTGCGTCAGTGAAAACAGTTAAGTTACGGTTACAGCCGTAAGAACGAAGGAGTTCAGAAGTGAATTGCGTTAAAGTTGTGTCGTCCTCCGCCACCGTTGGGAGAAAAGGAAATTTACGGTGTAGTCACTCGGTTACGGAACGTACGGAACACAAGTGTCTCCTGTATGATTTAAAACAAAGCACATAACCAAGAAACCCAAAGCCTGCTTTCCAGATCAAAGCGCGCGTTTTGTTTAGGCTCAAGTTGCTTTCGCTAGAGCTTTCTTCTGAACAAGTTCAATTAAAATGAAACTGATGAGTACTTTGTCGTGCGTGGAGCATGAGATGAGGACATTGTTGAGGAACTGAACAGAATGACTGAACCACCTCTGAATTGTAGGATGATCAAATGCACTTAATATGAAACATTGATAACAGCGCAAACAATGTATGAGATATGAAACATTGATAGAACAGATCACGCAATGTATGAGATATCAAACGCTTATGATAGTTCACAAAACGTACAAGATTTTAAAACACTTATAATAGTTCAAGTTGTTCATAATGCGCATGAAAAGAACGTATTGGAAAGTAATGCATAGTTATCGAGCATCCGTGATATGCAAGTCGCTGAGAAGTCATATTACTAGCGTAGTTACGTGGCGCTTCGCAAATCAGTGAAAATTTGGCTCGTTCTATAGCGCTGTTCAGTGTTCACGGCGAGTCATTCCCTCCGCGATTATTTCAAGTATTGCAACGCTGGTTCTGTTCAATCTTTCAATAAATATCAATTTCAAGAGTAAAAGAAAACTCATGCTGTGAAGGACCACGCGAAAACATGCGATTCTGTCCAGAAACAAAAATCGGTTCAAGGAACTTTAACCATTGCAATGGGTCAGCCGATTCATATCGCCTATAGTACCTTTCACAGGTCTCAGAGTGCATTTGAAAGTCACTTTTTCGTACACGAACGTACAGCAAATGCGGTCATTCAACTTGACATTTGGCTCTAAAGCGAATGTTTACTTGCCACGAGCATCGTAGTCTATAAGGTCAGCCTCTCGCTGACCGATGATTCGTTTAAACCGACCTGCCGGCAACCTAAGAAAAGTGCACGGCAAAAACCAGACTGCGGAAACCACGAGATCCAAATCACAGTGGGGCGAGAAAAAGCAACATAGCGAGACAGGTTGGTTACTCGCCGCAAATTGTAATACCGGAAAACGTGCATCGAATAAAGCGAACAATCGAAGTGCAAAAACTGACCCGATGGAGCGCAGCGCATCGTCGAGCCGAAGTGAACATTTGTGGCAGTGATGCGAGAGAAGAATGAGCGTCACACTATTACCTCACCAAAAACAAGGGTCATTGTGTTGGCTCTTGCGACATCAGGAAGATAAACGCGGCCGATTGGTGATGCATGCACCGCTTTCAATCACGGAACCGCTCTTAAGACATCATTACATTGAAAAATTTCTCTGTGGAGTTTTCTTCAACAATCTTGATAAAATTTTATTGTATAGTTGTGGTCGGTCTCTGAATAGAATATGATGAATTATTATATTGAAATGGAGATGCATGAACGCCTCTTCTTTAGCTCATCGTTGCATTCCTTAATTCTGACCTGATCCTGTATGCGCACCAGAGGTCGCGAGCTTATATCAGCTTTGTTGGAAACAAAGAATTTGAAGAAATAACGTCGATATTGCATCAGCTGGTAAGAACTCACAAAAACATGATGGATATGAATATATGCACGAGAAGATGTAATGGAAACACGATAAAAATTGAATAAGAAATCAAATATGATGATCATAAAAAAGATGATCATATGCGCGCATGAACGTCTAATGCCGATTGTCACATAATATAAATGTCTTTCCAAACCTGCCATAAGCCACAGTATAATGTTATTCAAAATAATTGTTTATTATTATATCAATGTTACTGGGCCTTCAGATATATAGCATGCCTGTAGTTACACTATCCTGAGGAAGGGTTAGTTTATTACACTTCAGACATTAGAGTATATTTGACAGAGCCATGCAGATCCAAATGCATGATTATGACCATACAACTCATTCAACTTTTAACGGAAACGCACACTATTACTTATTCAAACTTCAGGTAAACGCAGATCATAACACTCGGGGAAAACACTGAAACACGTAGAATTCGAGTAACGGTACTGGTTGCGACGACGAGCGTGTGCACGATAACATGAGAGGTAAAGTTTCGTAACATGTCTGCTTGAAGGTGAAACTTTTCGTGACCAACTTGCATAACACGCGTCCATGTAACACTTGGGCTACTTCAAAGGCACTCATAACATGACGGGCGTTTTCTGCACTTCAACGAATGGATCAACTGTTGAATGTTACGCGATTTCTTCGACGGTTACTGAAATTTAACATGAAACATTTCTAAAGCTTAGATTTTCCAAAATTCGTTCGATGTAGTGACAATACGAATGAGAACTAAACAGAATGATGTAAGATTGTACAACGATCAAATCAACAGGAGTAAATACTTTTCGGTTGACATAATGGATTCTCATAATCCCATTCAAGTGGTGGATGAACTTAGCATAATGGAGGTCACTGCATCAAGAATTTGAGCTGATGATAAAAAAACCTTGGTGAAAGATTCCCTCAAGTATTCCAGGTAAAAAGAGACCGTACAATGATGGGTGCTGACTGCATCGAGTAATAGATGCGAAGGGATATAACGGATGAATACTTGTGGATACTATCTGCAGAGAGGGATGAATAGGGATATAGAGAGGCTGTTAGCCGCATCAAGTTTTGGGATATAGAGAGGCTTTTAGCCGCATCCAATTTCCGAGGTGAAGGATGGAATTGGATACGAGATATTATGAGCGGCATAAAAAATTTATATCAAGCGCAAACTTAGTATGGCGAATGACAGAAAGGATTTCAGGGATTGTGGCCTACATCTAGAACAGAGCAAGGGTGTCCGTCCACAGCGGTCAGGTTGACCTCTGAAGGCCGGTAGGATTTAGGAGGCCACGAATGGTCATGGCAAATGTATGTACACTTGATCGCCATTGCTATTTATTTTTCTGTTGGTGTCCAAGGTCATTGAGGAGTCAAGAGTGTAATGGAGAGGTCACGGGTTAAAGGCTTAGGAACCTCTGATCTGTTGGCATGATAGATCATGTGAGAGATGGTGAATGCGGGGGATGGTGAATGCGGCGGAGTTGAAAATGAGATGGTAAATGTTAGAAATGGTGAAAGTGACGGTAGAAAATGTATGGGGTGTAGCTGGCAGGTATTTTGCTTTTGGTTTGTTTGTATTTCTGGGGGATGCAGGGGGCATCGACCCTGGGGGAAGGATGTGGAGAGGTCAGGACGTGTTGACGGTCGTAGCGGCTGCGGGTCAGGGATGGCAACACTGCCTCCTTCAAAGGCTGTTCCCTCCTACACTTCAGGGTTAATGTTACGGTAACATAACCTAACGAAACAAAAGTTCGAAAATATGTGTAAATCCTGAGTGTCGTAACGCTATTTATTTTTCTCCGAAAAATAAATAGCGATATTCAGAATATTAATTAATTAATATTATTATTATATTATTATTAATATTATTATTAATATTATTATTACTAATTATTAATATTCCAGAATATTAATTCTCCTTGCAAATATTCTGGCTGGAATGCAATTGGTAGAAGTTATCCCTTCTTGAACATCTTATTATTTGGTGGTCGCTTATGTGGTCAACGTCGACACTCCAACATTTTCGTCAAATTAATAATTGCATGTTTAAGCCTTCCTTTACGGTTATATTTACACTCGGCATCGCTATTACTTAGAAGTTTAACGGTTAAGCCTTGATTTACAGTTAGCTTAAAAGTCGTATAGAGTTAAATTAAGCCTTAGTTTACATTAACCATCGTTAGTGCTACTCGTAGCTAAATTCGTGGTAACGAGAGATCCTGTCTGTGAATAAAGGGTTAACCCGCATGACGGATACATGAACTTCAATCAGAGCTGTTCGTAGTTGAACTTCTGGGAAGGAGAATTACCATCAGTAGACAAAGAGTTAGTAAAGAATCAAGAAGAGTTTGAGGCTCACGTAAATGTCTTTCTTCAAAGTCTTAGGAAGTATTTTCACATTTAAGTCTTTCTTCGAAGTCTTGGAAGTCTTTTTTCGTTTAAGTCTTTCTTCGAAGTCTTGAAATTATTTTTACGTTCAAGTCTTTAACCAAAGTTTCAGAAGTTTTTTTTACGTATAATTCTTAGTTCGATGTCTCTATAAGTCTTTATACATGCAAGTCATTCTTCCAAGTCTTAAAAGTATTTTCACGTTCAAATCTTTCTTCCAAGTCTTAAAAGTATTTTCACGTTCAAGTCTTTTTTCCAAGTCTTAATAGTCTTTTTACCTAAAAGTCTTTGTTCAAAAACTCGCAAGTCTTTTACGTATAATTCTTTGTTCGAAGTCTCATAAGTTTTTTCAGGTTCAAGTCTTTCTTCCAAGTCTTGAAAGTATTTTTAGCTACAAGTCTTTCTTTGCACCCAGTAATCCCAGTGACCGGCAGACATGTTACCAGCCTTTCACCAGCAGCAGCAGCAGCAGCGGCTGCAGTGCGCACAAGGTGACCCAGGGTGAGCTGCACGCCAGAGCTGCGATGTCGTAACCTGCGACGCGATTCACTTCCGCACCACCGCGGTCGCTATATCTTCGCGCCCCGACGCACGCGTGCGTGTGCACGCACAGTATGCGTGCGCACGTAATGCGTGACTCGCATTCACCACACAAAGAGTCTACCGACGAAAGTAATTGAGCAGTGATGGATTATACGCAGTCCGTGCACCGCAAGTACAAAGTTTATGTGAACAGCGTGAAGATGCTTCTTATCGATAGGAAACTTGTCATAATTTTTTAATTAATATTACACTGTATTATCATTATTATTAATTGAGTCACGATTTCAGTACGAACTAAATGGGATCAAAATAGATGCTTGAATCTCGAACATGAAAAAGCTGTCGTTTAAATCAAGTAACTGATCTAGTAGATTAACGATTCAGTGAATTTTTTCTACATTGCTTAATGGAACTGCGTCATTATAGAAGAATTTCTAGTAACATTTCTAGTGTTTGTTCGAGTGCCACAACAATACACGCACCTGACACGCATCACGCACCACGCACCTATTGTGGAATAGCAGGAAATGCTGCTGCATGAGTGATGCTGCTATATGCTGCTGCGTAGGTGCTGCTGCTTAGTGAGTGATTATACGACAGCTGCACGAGCGATGCAGCAGCTTCATGATTGTTTTTCCTGCAGTTGCATGATTGTTAATTGTTTCTCCTGCAGAATTGTGCTGTTGCTGCACAATTTCTGCTCCTGCTGCTGCACGATTTAAAGCTGCGGTGTGGGTGAAGCTGCGGCTGCTGCTGCACGAGTAATTATTGCTGCTGTTGTAATTATTGTTGCACTTGCGTTCCATTAATTTAGGCTTGTGTATTAGGTCTCCATAGAAACGTCATCACTCATTCACAGCCCGAGACAAGACTCACCACTCCTCCACACTCCGACTGTAAACACAGGCGTACTCGTTGTAGAGTGAATACTCAGTCATACTATGTATAGACCCATTAATACTCATCATAGACCCATACACTCAGTATATAGACCCATACACTCAGAATATAGGCCCATTCATACTCATCATAGACCCATTCACACTCAGTATAGGCGCATTCATACTCAGTATAGGCCCATTCATCCTCAGTATAGACCCATTCATACTCATCATAGACCCATTCACACTCAGTATAGATCCATTCATACGCAGTATAGGCCCATTCATACTTAGTGCATGTAGACCCATTCATACTCAGTATAGGCCCATTCATACTCAGTATAGGCCCATTCATACTTAGTATAGACCCATTCATACTCAGTATAGGCCCATTCATACTCAGTATAGGCCCATTCATACTCAGTATAGACCCATTCATACTCAGTATAGGCCCATTCATACTTAGTGTAGACCCATTCATACTCAGTATAGGCCCATTCATACTTAGTGTAGACCCATACATACTCAGTATAGGCCCATTCATATTCACTATAGACACATTCATACTCAGTATAGACCCATTCATAGGGGTATAGACCCATTCAAAACCCATTCATACTCAGTATAGGCCCATTCATACTCAGTATAGGCCCATTCATGCTCAGTATAGACCCATTCATACTCAGTATAGACCCATTCATGCTCAGTGTAGACCCATTCACACTCAATATAGACTATAGACCCATTCATACTCAGTTTTTTTCCAAGTCTTAATAGTCTTTTTACCTAAAAGTCTTTGTTCAAAAACTCGCAAGTCTTTTACGTATAATTCTTTGTTCGAAGTCTCATAAGTTTTTTCAGGTTCAAGTCTTTCTTCCAAGTCTTGAAAGTATTTTTAGCTACAAGTCTTTCTTTGCACCCAGTAATCCCAGTGACCGGCAGACATGTTACCAGCCTTTCACCAGCAGCAGCAGCAGCAGCGGCTGCAGTGCGCACAAGGTGACCCAGGGTGAGCTGCACGCCAGAGCTGCGATGTCGTAACCTGCGACGCGATTCACTTCCGCACCACCGCGGTCGCTATATCTTCGCGCCCCGACGCACGCGTGCGTGTGCACGCACAGTATGCGTGCGCACGTAATGCGTGACTCGCATTCACCACACAAAGAGTCTACCGACGAAAGTAATTGAGCAGTGATGGATTATACGCAGTCCGTGCACCGCAAGTACAAAGTTTATGTGAACAGCGTGAAGATGCTTCTTATCGATAGGAAACTTGTCATAATTTTTTAATTAATATTACACTGTATTATCATTATTATTAATTGAGTCACGATTTCAGTACGAACTAAATGGGATCAAAATAGATGCTTGAATCTCGAACATGAAAAAGCTGTCGTTTAAATCAAGTAACTGATCTAGTAGATTAACGATTCAGTGAATTTTTTCTACATTGCTTAATGGAACTGCGTCTTTAGAAGAATTTCTAGTAACATTTCTAGTGTTTGTAGTAACATTTCTAGTGTTTGACTATTAAAGCTCGTTGAAATTCTGCGTTTCCCCGACATTATCTTCGTAAAACACTATTAATGACACCAGCATCGGATACGGGTTTCCTGATGAATTCAAACACAGACAGCAGGGCTGCTATTAGAATAAAATAGAATAGAAGTGTCGGCACTGTAGAAATAGGCCCATGGCCTGTTGCCGATTCTTGAACTTTTCGTGACTTGATTCACAAGGGATCCTGCCTTTGGAACCCAATCTTTCCATAACTGACGATTGATTGAGATAGCTGCTGGACTTATCGAATGGCCCGTAAAGTGCTAGGGATTTCAAGACTGAACATATATTTCTCCATAGCTTTGTCTAGTCTGTTGCCAGGTCTGTAAGGTGCTAGGCATTTCTATTGCTTCTAAGATCAGGGCATGTGAAGTTCCTTGTAAAGAGAAGCGTGTGTCTCACAGCCTCACTACCGAGCAAACCTCATTTGATGACATTTCCCTTCTTTTAGCTGGTAATTATTTCAAGTTTATGAGCTCGTAATTTCATTGGAATAATTCCGAAGCATATAATTAACCTTCTCTTTCCACTCCTCGAACAGTGCCTTTTTTATCAGGCATTTCTTTTGTTTATGAATGGCCACTGAACACATCACATTCTTGCGGCTGTAATTCCTTGATTAAATCAGAAAAACTCGTATTAGTTGCAGCTGACTTTACGCCAATATTAATCAATTACACGCAAAATTCAGCACCGCATTAAAGTCGATGGCTATATATTAGCCAATCTTGCATGAAGTCTGCCGCCTCGTATGAAAATTTTTAACTTACAAACTTGAAGTGTACAAGCCTATAAATTTTCCCTCAAAAATCCATTTCTTTAGTGATCTTTCTGTGGCGTCAGTTGAAGGAATCGTCAAGGCACGTCACTGATAACTGACGTACATGGTACAATAACAGAAAACAAATAGATATACATCATTAAATGATAATAACAGCCATAACTTTGGCCAAACGACTTCAGTTAAAATTCCAAGGCCAAAACTCATCGGTTGAGACAATTGTTACATTATACTTCGATTGCTGCCTTGTAGCGGATGATTTTAAAACGTCAATCAAGCCGCTCGTTAGATAACCTTCAGTACTAAATACAGTATACAGTTATCTACAATACCAACGATATTCAAATAAAATACTAATACGTGCACCGTATTAACACTACTACCCAAGCCGGTAATGTGATCTGTATAAACATTTCCCCTTTAAAGCAGAGAAAAAACTCTTAACACAAAAAGAAAAAATGCTAGGATACGGTGCACGTTACAATCTAGAATATTCTCACAGGGGAACTACCTACCGCTCATGGGCAGAGGCAGGTACGGGGAAGCATGGGGATGGCATCGCATGCATCATCCAAATAAAAATTTCTGCCAATGTCGGCAGCTGCAGAAAAGTCGCTCATGCAGGAAGCATGCGCAGCAGCGGCCGCATTCCGCGCGATGTAACGGCGCTCATAGTATAGCGTTGCGCAAGACGAAACAGCCTTGACATTTGGCCAGCCATGCAGGCTCCAAATACGCGCCTTCGTACTCAACCATAAACACTGGGGGCAGTAATATCGAAATTAGTTAAGAGTTCATAACTATATTAGCCCATCACTGACGGCTTTTGGTACTAGACAAAACAGACGAGAAATTGGTAGCTACATGTTAATTATGACGCTACGTGTACTTATATAGGCGCTACGTTTTTTGAGCCGCTCGTATACTTAGGAAGCTACGTGCGTGTACTTAGGAAGGTAGAGTACTTGGACTACTACGCGTACAATTAGGACGTTAGGTGCATAACGTTAAGGTACTGAAGCAAGTTAATACGTCCCCAAAGTCATAAGCTCCGCGTGTTCCAGAGCATCACGGACACAACGACATTCGAGTGCACCACAGATGACCTCGGGGGAGAGCCTCATGACAAACTACAGTTGTTATTTTGACAGCGTTTTAAATTGAACAAAAACAAGGCCAAGTCAGTGGCGAAGGACATTAACTCCATAACATGGGCGATACTCATCATCAATAAAAACGTCAAGGTGAGTGACTCGCAGACTCTGCCTCAAGCACTCACAAGCACAGCTGTGTACATGAGTGAGACTTGGTGCAAATGATGATGCACTTTTTTGTCTTGTGTGGGTCATCCTGTAACATTTTGGACAAGTAACAGGGCGCTTTCTGGTCGTGCTGGGGGTAAGAAAGTGTTGGTATTTGGACAATATGAGCCATTTATTTTATGAATGTATATGTATCGAAGAATGAAATGAACACTTAATAATGGTTTGGGTGGCAGCATTCATTGAACAGGCTTGTGTATCACAGATATACCTAAGTCGAGAGAAGATCGCACCACTAAATCATGAACAAAGTTTTACTATACTTTAATCAATGTAACTTTCGTGCAGGTGAATAACATATAAAAATAATATCAGTCGAATTATATTAAGGCTAAGTATTGTTTCCATATCGTTGATGAAAGTTATATACATCGGTTACAGAAATGAAAAATTTTAATAATTAACCACCGAGACATGAATTAATTGTGGCTTCATTAAATTATCGTATGAACTCATTGATTAATGAAAATTGATTGATGTCAATTAATACGAAAACTTGTTAAGAAGTGACCAATTATACTATATAGACACTATATATGCTATGATTCTGCACATTGCAAAAAATATCTATATTATAAATGGTGACAAAATAAGAAGAGGCCTAAATGTACTGCCAACTAGTAATTTAAATTAAGTGACTTATCTTTTACAATTTCCGTGAGGCCTTGGAACAAAATTCAATATATTTTCAAGTGCAAATAATATATTCAGCACACAATTCGTTGTACACGAGCGCAGGGTGAGCGAGATGTCGGAGAGCAAAAAGTTCACGACAATTAAGGGTGTAGCAACTATTGGCCAAAATTATTTCTCTGCTGGCATGCATCCGCTATCTTTTCTTGGGGCCAAAGGGGCAGAGATCGAAGCCTTCACAACACACGTTAGCGATGTGATCTTCAACAAGAAGCATCTGTATGTACGCATTATATTCAGTGCCTCATGCCACACCACATGGCATATCAATATGTTCTACGCATAATGATGGCATATCGAAATATTCTACACATAATGATGGCATGTTGAAATATTTTACGCATAATGAAGGCATATCAACACATTCGATACATAATGATGTCGTATCAACATATTCTATACATGATAATGGCATATCTAAATATTCTACACACAATGATGGCTCATCAACACATTCTACGCATAATGATGGCATGTCAACACATTCTACACATAATGATGGCATGTCAACACATTCTACACATAATGATGGCATGTCAACACATTCTACACATAATGATGGCATATCAACACATTCTACACATAATGATGGCATATCAACACATTCTACACATAATGATGGCATATCAACACATTCTACACACACGATCTCCAATATTGAGCATCTCGTATGCACGCACCACACACCCCCCCCCCACGCATCAGC